>NW_008599327.1:45894-67198 GCF_000691845.1 Merops nubicus
CTTTGGATCCTTGTTTTAGTTCACCTCTGCCACCTACAGTCATGTCAAAATATCTCTAAATAAGAGCTTAGCACAGACTTGCCCAGACCACCCCCAGACCCACCCAGCACACTCATTGCCCTGCCTGAGCTATGATTTTGCTCAATTTTTACCCTATATTTTAGTTCTATGCAAGAAGAGGGTGTAGTCCTTATGGCCTACCTCAGTGGCAGCAGGTTTTATAAATACAATTAATTATGACTTGATTATGTCTTGATTAGACAAGGCAGCACTTGGTCAAACTGCCATCCCCCAGAATATGATGAGGTTTGATCTTTGTAAAGTCCTGCAGATGCAGTACCACATCCTGGGGATCAGCCAGAGCACCTCAAATCTGCACAGAGACCTTCAGCAGCCCATGCTATACTGTGGCAGTGACAGAAAATCAGCAGCAACAGATGCAGTCACGGTTATTCATTCCTACCTTGATACCTTCAATTAAGGCAGTGCAAGAAGCAATTAAGGCATTCCAGAAGCACTGTAATATGAGCCCTTAGCACGGCAATGTCACATGGAAAAAGGGCAAAACTTTTAAGTAAAAATAATGGGTTTAGTCCCATAAAAAAACTCTTATCCCACTACCTGAGTTTTCTTTTACTATAGTCTGGTTTGAGGCAATAAATGCAACGGTTGAATTTACAAATAAATATTTAAGGACTCTACACAGGCTGTATTTGTAAAATATGAGCCGACTGTTATGAAAATACAAATATCTTGGCAGTCCAATGTATACTTGCTCGCACTCAAGCCATGTAATTGTATGGCTAAGGGCAGCACGATTATAAAACTGAAAAGCAAGAATATTTGCACCAAACAAAAACAAAACAAAACAAAACAAACAAACAAACAAAAACAAAACAAAACAAAAAAAATAAAATCCAAGCCTTGTTCAAGTCAGGCGAGAACAACAGTAACTTTCATATGACAAACATTTAAGATTCAGAAATTGGAAGGAATGATTTATGTAACGCAGCTGTGCACAAATATTTTGTTGGAAAACCTGTCAGTGAGCTTTATCCTGCCTTTACAGTGTGAGAATATCCTCCAGTCAGCCCACATAAGGTAATGAAAAAACAAAAGATAATTTCCATTGTAATTAAAAATAACAAAAGTTATCTGATATCAAATACTGTAGCAGCAAGAACAGCACAGGAACAACAGTGAAGCAGAGGGCCTCCAGTGTTCGTTTCTCTGCAAGAATGCTTCTGTTGCTAAAACCATTCCATTACACAAAGATAAACTAGAAGGAGGACAAACATCAGACCAGTCTGTTAAGTTATATGTTTTTAAAGATTAATCGATGCAGTCCCATTTAAAACATCATCAGTATTTTGAAATTAATTATTAGGAAAAAAGCTTGATTCTCAAATAGCACAAGCTTCCACATACAGCATCTCCAATTAAGTGTCCAAAGTACCCAAAAAGCACTTTAAGGCATGATAAAAAACACACAGAAAATGCTCAACCTGAAATACAGTCTCTCACTAACACTGCACCACTTCCTAATTAATGCAATAAACTCTACGCTGTCAGTTCTCAAGTTTTTCTACAGCTCCCATTAGCACAGTATCTCAGCTCTACTAAATGTTTCTATGATAAAATAACAGCATTTTCTACAAGCTGTGCATCATGGTTTATCTTCACTATATTTTCTGCCCTAAGTGAGATGCAATTCAGCTTAATGCTTCTCTTCTCCAAAGGTCTGGAGCACCACAGAAAATGTAAATGCATAAACAGATCCTAACAGCATTGGTGAGCCTTTTCCCAGCATGAGGGCACACTCACCAGCAAGTGTGTTTTAGATCAGGCACTCTTGTCCATGTCCATGAATTGCAAATTCAAACTCAGCCCAGTTTCAAACTGACAGATGCTGGCGCTGAATAATCTTCCTAACCTTTAAAAGTGAAAATGTTTGATAATATCCCAATAACCTCAAGCAATGACAGTTTTCTGACTCTTCAGAATTTTTCTCTGGTTAGAAGGGTATAAGATTTCATTTTTAACACAATGAAACTTGAAATTCTTTACGCTAAATCCATACTGGTATCTAATAATTTTCTAGCCTGAACAGATTAGAAAAGGAACAGCTGTAGGTCCAAACCTGTACTTTTAAACTTCTGAACTGACCTCTCATAGTATAAATATGCATGCGTAAAGGAAAGAGTAAGAATAACTTAGATTGATAAATCACATGAAATCCCACTAAGACACAAAGTTATATGCAAAGTAAAGGGACGTGGGGAAACAGTGCTGCAGGACACATGAAAATACATTTAAGGTCCTTTATTCTGTAGAATCAGTTTTTGCTCTTGAACACTAGGCAAAATCAAACTCATCTTCAAAGGAACCATCTTATCACAGACCCTAACAGCTGTTTCCTCTAGTTCAGACAGACAACGACATTTCTTGAGTACCCCACGTGACAGTTTATCTGTCTCTCAGCTTCTCCAAGGTCAAAAATTTGCCAGCCCAGCTCTTTTTCTCCAATGGACAAGGACAAAAGTGATCCCTCTTTCTTAATTCTCAGCAATTCTTGTGGTCATCATCCTTCCTTCCAAACACCCCCTCCTCCTTCTCTCTTTTCCGAGAGTTTGCCTTCCTCCAGCCTTAGCAATCTTCATCTGCACACAAGACCTCTCCCTTCATCCCTGAGCCATGCTTTGGTTTGCTTCCCACTTCTGTCCTCCTAGGGCTCACCTACCCAGCCCACTTTATCTCCTCAGCGTGACATTCTCTACTCAAGGCTTCCTTGAAATTTGCCTAAACAGCAAGAAAACAGAGGCAGAAAAGTGCAGAACAAACCAACAGGCAGCTTCTGGCAACAGTCCCTTTACAGGTAGAAATGTGAGGCAAGAGTGTTGCTTTCTGTGCCCAGTGTGCCCAAAAGAAAAAGGAAAGTATGCATCTCGGGCATGAACCACCTGCAATTAAGAAGTGAAAAACTCAGAGTGATCGGCAGAAATACACATTTGCTCAAAAAAGGGCTTCTGCCAACAGGCAATCATGCAGCCATTTAGGAGAAGTTCCTATACAGACCAAATGCCAGGAGAGCATCTCAGATTTTTCCATAAACACAAATGTGACTAATTGTGACATTAAAACGTAGCATTTCCTTCCCTTATTTTCCTTCTTTCTTACCCACTTCCATTTTATCCCTTATGTAAATCTGGACAACTGTAGCATTTTCAGAGTGTAAATTTTAACTGCAGATACAAAAATTGTTACTATTGCCTCACAATGTTTAGACTGCCTGTCTCTGTGTATTCCTTTTATGGAAAGAATAAAAATGTTTACCTCTGCTTCAACTGGTTCCTTCTCCCTCCACACTGAAGATCAGCCAGCTCTAGGGTAGAGTAGCAGCAGCTTAACTATGTGTGGTAACCCCATAAAGCAATTTAGGACTTACTGCAAGGTTTACCTGTAGACAAGTCAGGGTGTTTTTTCTTTTACTGTTAAGTCATTCTCTGCAGCATGGTGATCTGTAGCATCATGCTGGAGACTAGTTTAATGCTGTCTGGAAGGAAATAATCTGCTGTTTGCTGACCCAGCAGCTCTTGCCCCAAACTTTGATTTTATTTAGCAATATCCCTATTGAACACAGGTGAGGCCTCACGTGGTGAACCTTGTGGAAGAGGCCAGTTCTTAGTCACGTGGACCAAACATCAAGATAACTAGGAGAAGAAAATCTAATTTCATGTTTTCTAAACGGATCTTAGGGTCGAAGAATGTAAGCTACTGCCTAGGCACTAACCATTAAGCATTGGCATGTTTTTTAAGATGCTGGTCTTGCTTTGTTTGGAGTCAGCATGCATCAAAATTTAACTCCTGGAGACATGTACCTCGAGTGGATGTGGCCATTTGCTGACCCATACCGCAGACTCCTTTTTGTGCCCAAAAAACAACTTCTAGAAAATTCCTCCTTGTCTTTAAAATCTTCCTAAATACCACCTTTCCAAAGGATGCACACAAAAATCACTCAACTTACAGAAATAAAACCATAATCTATTTGCTGGTGAGATATCAATCCACAAAAACGGCACAGCTGAACAGAAAATGTCATTTCATCTCTGTTTTTCAGGGTACAAGTGCCATAGCATTTCAGAAGCTAAGCTCAAGCCATCACAAAATGCTTTAAGCAGCAGCCAAGCAGGCCCTAGCAGTTAAGGCTTTTATGCATTCCAACCAAAATAAAACTCAAACAGCATTAAGGTAATTAAAAGATGAATACAGCCACTGCCCTAGGCAGTGGTAGTAAAACAGATGGGCTGTAACACCATGGTTTCAGGGTAAACACAAAAAGCTGATCACTGGCTGTGGGAGCACCCAGAAGCACTGGAAGTACAGCTGGAGGAGGGGATGGCGATGGCAGGCAGCTCCAGGAGAGGGGCAGTAGGGTGGAAGGTGCAGAGAATGCCCAAAATATCCCAATCTATTGCATGTGCACTGAAGAAGGAAGGGCACATACCAAAGGTTCTTTGTCAATCCTACAAAAGACCTTGGGATCCACAAAGTCTCTTTCCACCTCCCTGCTATAAGCACCCAGCAGGTTAAATGACACTCTGTAACGGGGTGGTGGGCAGAGTCTTGATGCAAAGAGCAAGCACCATGCATGGCCACCTGTCCATCACATGAGGTCCTGCAGAAACCAACTCTCTCCTCCCTGGCAAGCAGGGCACCACACACACTGCCAACAAAGGCTGAGGAGAAGTTCATCTCAGATGGTGCTCAGTAAACAAGAGCGAAAGCTGTGGTCAACCTTTCCTGCCTTGCAGAAAATGTTTTCATAGAACAAACAGTTCTACAGCATTTGGGTCCTCCACATGAATCCAAAAAGGGAAATGATCCTCTGGCTCAGTCTTGTCCTGCCTTCGCTTTTCCACAGCATGGGGCTAACAAATTATTTCTGACCAAAACACCTTGCACAGGCTTACACAATACTTTTTTAAGAGATCTGAGGCAACTTTTTGGTATATTCCCTTTCTCTGAAATAAAAACTATTATATTATTATTTTTAAAGAAAAATGCTGGGGTTTAAAAATGACTGAATCCAAAAATAATGTTGCTGTATTAGTCCCTAAAAACAAAGACATTAATGACAAGAATCGGATGTAACACATGGCCTGGGCCTATGTGGAAAACAGAGGGTTTCATAACCAGGGTGTCACAGAGTTTCCATTGTTTATGGGAAGATCCTCACAGGTCTGAGAATATCCCAGGCACTGAGCACCACCTTTTCCCCCGATTCCCAAATATACAATATACTGTATGACACTCAGCAATGACGAACGATACTTCTAGGCTGTTGTTGAGTCTTTGATGCTACTTTACTGTTATCCTTGGGACACAATTTCCTTTGAATTAAGAAAAAGGAAAAAGCTTTGAGAAGTTTTAAACTTGTCAAAGGTCTTCCTCAGGCAGGCAGAACCAATTACTTCAGTGCAAAAGCTTCCAAATAACTTGCCATCTATTTTCTCCTCCTTCTCCAGGTGGGGAAAAGGTGCCAGACAGGCATCCACTGGAGCATGCGAGCGGCTGTAAGGGCTGGGCTCGTGTCCCAGGTGCATGCAGACACCCTCCCAGCGACGGGTGCCCTGCTCTGAGCCTGCCGCGCTGCCACAGAACCCACTCCGGTGGGGAGCTGCAGCCCCCGGGGCAGCTCTGCAGGGCAAACTAAAGCCCGGGCTGGTCAGAGACAAATGACCTCTAGGTCCAAAAAGGAGCTATTGCCAGCTTAGTGATGGTTCACCTCCTGCCAGGGGACAGCAGCTGGCAGGCGGAGGTTACAGGTAGCCTGCTCAGCCTCACCCAACTGTTTCTAGATCAGCAATGGAGAAGCTGGTACTCAGGAAAGTCATTCAACCACTAAAGCCATCCAGGGGACAGAGGGGGCAGTTTTACTCCTTTGACTTCACTTTTGGCACAGGTAGCTTTTTGGCACAGGTACACTCCTTAATGCCCATAAAATCCCATGCGTGTGGTCAGCTTTGAAATTTTAAAATTTAAAATTAATTTAATTTTAAATTAGAATTATTTAAGTAAGAAAACAGCTAAATATATTTTCTTCACCTTTTCTAAAGGTATTCCTATCTGGGAGAAGAACAAGAGTACAATACAATCTAAGGGAAAGATACAAACCGATGAAAACAGACACTGATAATAAAATCATCCCTTTGGATCACACACACTGTGCTTCAGGAATTTTCTAATGGGACAAAACTTAATTTTTCTTTTCTCTTTTGTCCTCACATTTTTTTGCTAATACCATTCCAAACAATTATAATTAGGTTTCTAATTACAATCAGAGTAAAAATGATTTAAGAGAAAGCCAGTGTGAATGATGCTCCAGAAAGCTACAAGGGCTACCACCATTTCTCTGATGTAATCAAGCGAGAGACAAGAAAGCACTCTCAGCAGAAGTGAAGGGCATGCTCTGAATAATTGCATTAGTTGAGGTGGAGAAAGGAAAAGAGATCATACTATGACCCTGCTTTCTACAAACATCTGATCTGGCAACAATCAATTTGGTGGGAATGCTTCTAATGGGGTTGAATGAGAGACCCACTGGAAACAGGTAGAGTTCAATGCCTTTTATTAGCAGGTCTAATAGAACTGCTTCTTTATGAATGATGGGAAAATTTTAATGAGTAATATTTTACCTATCACAGGCACTGCTGCTGTTAAATGAACTCATCTTTTAAGTGATTAGATCAGGCTGCAAATGACCTGTTTCTAGATATTCATTTAACCAAAGCAAGGGAAGCCAGCACTCATTGCCTTATTCCTCTTTTCCAGATAAATACTGGCATCTGAATACACGAGTGATGACAAGCAAAAATTTTTAAAATCCTTTCTAACAAAAACATTAATTTTTAATTTTAAACTGGAATTTTCACGTGTAACAAGGAAAACACATCTACTGTCTTCTTTCCTTTGACTGTCATTTAATGGAGGGGTGAGAAATACCCCTCCATGAAAGCACAGTTACCTTATTGTTTTAGAAAAGTTTCAAAACATCTAAAATTGTTTCTCAGTGTTGCTGCAAATATAAAAACGTAGATCTCAGAGAGGTAAAAAGATAACAAGTGCCACCTTGTGGGCATTTAGCGAGGACAGCATTTAATGTTGCTTTCCATTTCCAGTGGGTATCTCAGCCTCCAGACAACAACAGGCTTCAGCCAGTTCCCAGCATTTCTGGGAACACCACCTTCACTTCCCAAGAAAAGACAGACACGATGGGAACTGGTACCTGACGTGGCTCTGGGGGTTGGCTCTAGGCACAACGACAGAGTCAAGCCACCAGCTATTTGTAGCCCTCTGATGTAACATCACTACAGGAGCTGCAATAGCTCTCCAGACTCAGAGCTATCCTGAAATGCCTGCCGTACGCAGGAAACTACTTCCTGCAGTTAAAGTCAAATACGCCTCTCTAATTTATCTATTTTAAAGAAAAATTACCTGTTAATTTCCTTTTTAAACTCACTGTGGCAAAACTGACTGTGGCTGGCTGCAGCCCCAGAATGCTAGATCAGAGAGTTGGGCAGTCTTCCATCCTCCCCAAGGGTTATTTGAAAGGTCTTTTGCAAACTAATTTTGCAAGTTCGAAACTGACAGAAACGTGTCTTTATTGGATGAATTGCATCTTTTAGATATGATAGATAATTTGTCAAAGTATCTGCTATAACAGTAAAGTCTTGGAGTAATTTCAGAGTAACTTCAGGTAACACAAGCTTCAAAACTGTAATCAAACTTCTCTAGTTTAAATTCCAGACCAGTTTTCATTGGTGACACTTTTGATCATGGTTAGTGAAGGTTGCTTGAAAGCCTGGAGAAATATCTGTCAAGGCTATTGCTCTTAACACTGCTCTCGTTCTAGCCACGGCAAGGAATAATACAGGAGAAAACATTTACCCTTTGACATTTCCTCCCCTATTTTTCGTTTCCACAAATCCTTCTTTGTCTTGTGTTTTAAAAGACTGCCTGAACAGAGACTGAGCTCATTTGCCATCACTTGTTTTACTTCTTCCAAACATTAATAATACCAACACAGGCCAAACAGTTTTACCATAACTCCAAGCCAGTGACAACTGTTACAGCCACAGCCCCAAGGCATTCACAAAAATACATTTTTGTCTTGATTTCTCTAACATATCCAACAGGAAATATTTATTGGAGCTTGATGACAAATATTCCGAGCAGTCCTCCTAATAATGAAAAAAACAATATGATATGGTATAAAAGTGTCTTCTAGTTGTAGATGAATCACGTTCCCAGAATAAGAAGCCTGTCCTGTCAAGGTTGAGCAGAAGAAATCCTAAATAAAGGACAAGTTTTAGAAACACTTTTGAAACACAACCCCTCCAGCCACTGCACAATGCCCTAATGTGCTGAACAGGGAGGCATGTTTTAGCACAGTTCGCTTGATTGCTTTGAATGTTTTATTTCATAGGCAGCACTGAGATAATGAACATACATTGTTTCCCTTTCTGAAATCCATTTTAAAATAGAAAGTTGTAGTTTTACCAAAGCTGAACAAAAAACCCAAACCACACCCCAACAAACATACAAAGAAACCCCAACGAACACCACCACCACCGAAGGGCACAACACTGACCCTGCCTCCCTATCCACTGGTAAACAGCTCCTGAGAACTTGTCCTCCCTTGCATTTTAGACCAAGACAGCTGCTGTGCATTCATTAGTCTTCTGGGGGAAAAAACAAAACACAACGAAACCACCCATTAGCAGCCCAGGCAAAAATCTGAGGCACCTGGAGAAAATTAAGAGCAGATATGATTTCTGACTGCTCTTATAACTGGCCTCAAAATGGATTCGGATGTTCCAAAGCACGTCTCTCTCTCATTGTGTCAGATGGTCTAATAGATGTTCTTGCCTCTCCTTCCCCGAACTTGACCCATTTAAATTCTTAAACCACCAGAGTTATAACAAACCTGTTATGATTCTTATTACAAACAGATTTTTCATCTTCTAAAACAGTCGTCAATAACACAAGCCATTGCTCACATGAAAATACAGTGTGCATTTATGTCCTTATTTCCAGAACAGATGCAATACATCAACACTCAGGGCTGGCAGAATGAGGACAGACTACCAAGTAAAGTACTCTTGCCTGGAACCACAATTGTTTTTTATAGTGTCATGAAGGAAACTTCTAAAAAACATTATTGGCAGTGTCAGAGAAAAGGAAATAGACTCAGTGTGGTGGGGTGCCCTTTCTTGAGTTGGAATTAAGTTTTTACTCCAGAAGTCATTCTCCAGTTGCTGTGAGCTTTCCCCAGTCTGAAATCTGCAAGTGTCATTCTTCACCTCTTCCTGTTTTCATATAAAACAACTCATATAAAACATGTTCCAGGTAGAAAAGCTGAAAACTTCAAGTTCCTTTTTTGGCAATTCCATGGCTCACTATTATAATTGCTTTCAAAGAACTACAGTAAATAAATTTACCCTCCAGCCTCTCCCTGTTTAGAATCATAGAATCCTTTAGGTTGGAAGACACAAAGCTTTAAGATCACCATGTCCAACCATTAAGCCATTAGGGCTCTAAAGTCCTCTGCTAAACAGAATCAGAATCTGTCAGGGTTGGAAGGGACCACAAGGATCCCCCAGTTCCAACCCCTCTGCCATGAGCAGGGACACCTCCCACTAGATCAGGCTGCCCAGAGCCTCATCCAGCCTGGCCCTAAAGACCCCAGGGATGGGGCCTCAACCACCACCCTGGGCAACCCATTCCAGGGGCTCACCACTCTCATGGTGAAGAACTGCTTCCTCACATCCAGCCTGAATCTGCCCACTTCCAGCTTCGCCCCATTCCCCCTAGTTCTGTTGTTACTCAATATCCTAAAAAGTCCCTCCCCAGCTTTCTTGTAGGCCCCCCTAAGATACTGGAAGGCCACAATAAGGTCACCTTGGAGCCTTCTCTTCTCCGGACTAAACAGCCCCAACTCTCTCAGTCTGTCCTCGTAGGAGAGCTGCTCCAGCCCTCGGATCATTCTGGTGGCCCTTCTCTGCACACGCTCCAGCAGGTCCACGTCCCTCTTGTAATGGGGGCTCCAGAACTGGATGCAGTACTCCAGGTGGGGTCTCACCATTGCAGAGTAGAGGGGGAGAATCACCTCCCTTAACCTGCTGGCCACACTTCTCTTGATGCAGCCCAGGATCTGGTTGGCTTTCTGGGCTGCAAGTACGCACTGCCAGCTGTTTATAGCATTAAATTCACGTTTTTCATAACTCCTCAGCAGGCTCACATGCTGCATTAGGCAGGAACCAGAAAAAGGAGAGAGAGAAGGTGTAAGGTCCAGTCCATGTAGATGTGCTCTGGGTCCACTCCTGAACTACCCAGTCTGTTGTGGGGCCGGTGCAACAGCCAATCTCATCTCAGAGGTGGTTTAGCAGCTCTGCAAGCACTGAGAGGTTTTCTGCATGGGTCCCCCATTTGTCCTCAGCTCCCTCCATGTTCGGGAGAATGAAAACAGTGCAGGGGAGCTGGGAACAGGCTGCTGGAAGGAGAGCTGAACACAAAGGCTTGTCACCACCCATAGGGAAGAGGAGAGCCAGCCGGAAAGCTCAGTATAATCAATGCTCGGTGATAACCATCACGACCTCTTCTGGATAACTCCCTAAGTTTCCTTCCCCTGCCAGGAAATTAATTTGGATGGTTTTCTTGTCTCTGTGTTGAAGTTCATTCTCTTTTTTTCCCCACTAATTAGATGAAAGACAAATCGGTCTGCAAATAATGGAAGCTTGGGTTTACTACCTCTCGCTTTATCAGGGCACCATATTAAAAAGGAGGTTTTCAGCAATTATTAGCTGCATTTCTGGGATATTAATGCACCCTCATGGGAATAAAGATCCTGCAGGAAGGCCCACAAGTCGAAAAGCAGACTTTGTCCTACAGAACAAGATGTCCAACCAGAAAATAGGAACAGTTGCTGGTGAGAGAAGCAGAGGCCCATATAGATGAAATCATCCTACAGATCAAACATCAGTATCTCTGTTCCCAAGGTTTGCCAATCCAATAAACCCCCGGCCAGCATTGCCTCTCTGGGTAACAGCTCTTAGGGTGTCTTTAGCTCTACTTTGACTTTATAAAAAACAAAAACATACAAAAAAACCCACCAAAACCAACCAGCCAACCAACACAACAAAAAAAACCCAAACCAAAACAAACAAAACACAAACACAAAAAAAACCACAAAGCCAAACAAAAACACCCTGTCATGACAATTTGCAGCATAGGAAAACAGACAGGCACACAGGGAGCTATAGGATGTGACGGATCAAAAATCCAGTTTATAGTTTAAAAATGGTTCTGGCCTACCTATAAGCCTAGATGGGAACTGCTGGGAGGTCAAATGTTGCAAGCAACTGTCAGAGATTAGGATACACAGAATTTCCCCTCAGAAGTAAAGGCAAATGCTAATACAGCTCTGAGGCGCAGCAAGCCCTGCCTGTGTCTTCCATGGCTGCTCTTGCACAGTAATGGGAGAAGGAAGATGCCTTCCAAAAAGGCAGAGTTTTTACATATAAGAGTCATGACAGCAGGGGTACCCCATCAACAAAGCATTTAAGAAGCAGAAAAAAAAAGCTCTTCCTGCTTCTCACAGACCTTTCTACTAAGTGGAAAAATATACCAACAAGCTTAGTAGCTGAGTTAGGCAGCGTGAGCTCAGCCTCAGACTGAGCAGTCTGTGACTCCTCATCTCAAGAGACTACCTGGAGGCACCCCACTGAGTGACATCCCAGGAGTGCAGCACACTCTGTCCCACCCCAGGCTCACCATGCTATGAGGTGGCAATGACACAGGGGCTACAAGTCACCTCCTGCAAATTCTGAATTTACAGAAGAGCATATTAGGACAAAATGCCCATCTTTCTTTGGTCTGATGCAGTTGGAGGTAGATCAGGGTAGGGGGTATCTTCTTATACAGTGCAGTTTCAATTAAAGGCTAAGAAATAAGAGTTGCTTCAGCAAGTTAGAGATGAGCTTGCTGCTCTGCTGAGGAGGAGGAGCAGGCAATGGCGCTGGGAGGGGGTTGTGACCACAGCTTGCTCTGACACAACGTGGAAGTGGGGCGATAGGCAGTGCAGCCAGGAGCTTCCCCAGAACCACAACAAAGCAACAGCGCAGCTATACCCACCCAAGCTCACCACTAGAAATTCCAACCTAAGTTTCCTCTTTTGTATTTTGGGGTTGGTAATTTTCATTCACGTACTTGTAAATATTTACCGTGTTATACTAGCAGGGTTATTTCTCAGTAAAAAAAGCACCTGATGTAGTGTAAATTCTGGCACTGAAATAATATGCAACACAAAGTTTCTGATTGTTTTCTCATCAGGAAGAAGAATCACTATTTTATTTTTAAATGCTTTTCTGCTTCTGTTAAACCAGTGAAGATTTTTTCAACACTTCCAAGTCCGGTTTAAAAATATAATCTTTGAAAAAAATCTGAAAAGGAAATTGGTAAAATTAACTGCTGTCTCAAAATCATGCTTCCCTTATTGGACGGATGTACTCATGTATGCAGGTTCAGCCGGTAAAGGCAGAGGTGAGGAAGAGCTATATCCTGTTTGGTGGTTTTCTAGTTTTCAGTGAAAAAGGATCCAACGCTGCACTGAAGCATTGTGTCCAGATTCATATGGAAATCATAAAGTGCAGATGAAAAAGTATGGAAGACTGGCCCTACCAAATAATTGTCAGCAACTTTTATAGTCTGCTCTGGATTGTATACTTATCAGATACTAATTCAGCATTGAGGAGACTGGTTTGTACCCTGCCAAAGTGAGAGCAAGGATCAGTGAGGTCCTGAAGTAGAGCAGTGGGTTTGCTTTTCAGAACGATACTAGAAATCCATTTTTCGCACTCCCCCGTTTACCCTGCACGAGGAGTAATTCCATATCTCCTTTTCCATTGATGCAGCAGTATTCAAAAACTTTGCTACATGGTGCTCTATCGTATTTGCTGTATGATTTAAATAGTTGCAGCTGTGGCTCTACTAGCCATAGTAGCACACCCTCATGCAGTGGGCCATAAAACAATTCCGGTATTTAGGAAACAGTGTTTTACCTTTAGCTTTGGAGTGAGAATTTCCCACAAGCAAGCTGCCCCAGGACATTTAATTTCTGATCAGAGTCAGAAAATGTTTTTATTTGAGCTTTCTGATTGGCAAGGCTACCTGTAAGCAGCTGCTCTTGCAACAAAAGAAGCAGGAAGGAGACAGAGATGGGGAGCAGGAGCAAGTAGAGAGGGAACCACCACCTCTCATCAGCACCAGGAACATTCATCCTCAACCATGTGATGCATTCAACAGAGCCAGACCCTACCCCCTGCACCAAAGATGGATGTGGCTGTGGGCTTCTTCACAGAGACGACCAAGACCAAAAGCACAGTTACCTGCTCACTGTGAGCAGCAAGGTCTAGCCTGCAACTTTGACACTGATGCACAACCAAACGATACAGTTTTCCCAATGCATTTTCCCCAGGGACTAAGATTTAGTCAGGGGAAAAAACAGACCGCATTATCATATCCTCTGAGCATTAAACAAAATTTTAACCAGAAGCTCTAACCAGCCATGATGGTCATAGTAGTCCCAGGTCTCTCCACAATACTTTCTAAAGAACTGCTAGCAAACGACAGTATGTCTGGGGACAGAGATAACAAAACATATAATGGAAACCAGATGGGGAATAAATAGGATTTTATGGGCGCATTTTCTACAAACTATGAAATCACAAAAGTCACCTTTTTCATTCAGGCAGAGAATGAACCAATATTTTGAGTGCTGGAAAAATCAGATGTCCATTAGCTCTTTCACATTCACAGAGACTGCCACACGCATGCAGAATACTCCAGGCTTCCCAGCTGGGTGTGAGAACCCTCCTCTCCCTGACTGGAACCAGGGCACCCACCCGCTGCTCTGACGTACAGCTCAGGAACAGCATGGAGAACTGCAGGAACTCTTCTCAACATCCTCTTGGGACTGGCCAGTGAGGGTGCTCAAAGGCCCCGATGCCACACAATTAAAAAGTCCTAGTGGCAGGGTTAAATGCTTTAGAATATTACTTAACTGGCTTTAAATTACATTTCTTCTTTATTCAAGACAGACTCAAAAAGACAAAATCTAGAGGGTTTTCACTCTTCTACCGTTGTTCACGAAGACATAGAAGGCAGACACAATCCACCCCACTGAAATGACAACCAAGCCAGTTTATAATCTCACGATGGAGGAGGAAGCATCTCATATTCTTTTAATAACTACAAAACTGCCCTTGAGCCAGGTCTTGGGTCTGTTCTGTTTCGTGTCACCTGAAGACATGTTTCTACAGAACTGTACGATCTCTGACCACAAGGTGGAGCAGCTAAATAGCCTGAGATGCAGATGTTAAGCCCAAAGTTCAGAAAAAGGAAAACCAACACACTTCTAGAGCAGTTGCCTATGCCTGCACCCTTAGAGCATCTCGATTAATGTGCTTTTATTTGTCATAAATAACATAGTCTTCCAAAAGGCGTTTATTAGGTTTATGCTTTGAGTTTATGGATTAAAGTGGCATTTAAAACATAACTATGGCACTGCCATTATATGTAAACATATTCTTTTCTTGACATTGAGACATGCTTTCTACCACATGGAAATCAATCAGTACATCTATACATCTGAAAAAAACAAAAACAAAAACAAAACAAAACAAAACAAAAAAAACCCAAACAAAACAAAAACAAAAACAAAAAACCAGCTAAGAATTCGTGGAGAGGGTTGGTAAAAGAATAAAGTCCCCAGACCCAAAAAGGCAGAAAGGATCAGCTGAGTCCAATACAAGTAGAAGAAAACCCAGATTTACACCTAAAACATTAGCCCTTGCTGATGTGAAGTGTGCAAGTTTTGGAACTCTTCCTGGATCCTTGGATACAGAGTGTATTTAACTTCACCCTCACTGGATGAGATTCTGCGCTACGCAGACTGCCACCACTTCTAGCATGTCGCTTGATGCCAAGGAGGAAAGGGATGCATTTGACCAGTGGTGTGCCTGAGATAATGATATCACAGGAGAATCTCTTTGGGAAAGTTCCAAAAACCTCACCTTAATTCATTACTTGCACACACAACCAGACCTGACCTTTCCAGCTTCTGCAACCATCCTCAAACCTGTGATTTCTTAAGATTCTTGTACAATTTTCACTATTAATAGAAAACACAACTTTATACCAGCCACTGCATGAAGCACACTTCATGTGTGCTAAACTGCTAAAGTGCTAAACTGAGAAGCCATGACTGAAATTTTTTCATCCTCATTGTTAAGTATTAGTATCACTTAATAATGTCTCTGATATTTTGATCAATTGACACCAGTTTACTAGCTAATAGCTCCATTTTCTTTTCTCAGTTCCTACGCAAGTGTCCCTTTCAATTTTAAACCTTTTCAAGGTTGCTCTCCTATTTACTTCATTAGGCTCCATGGGTAACGTTAGCACAGCGTCTAGGAGAAGATAAT
Organism: Merops nubicus; assembly: GCF_000691845.1. Taxonomy (NCBI): domain Eukaryota; kingdom Metazoa; phylum Chordata; class Aves; order Coraciiformes; family Meropidae; genus Merops; species Merops nubicus. The sequence goes on from NW_008599327.1 coordinate 61,437, forward strand.
CCTGATTCCCAGCATAGATGCTTGCCCTCCAAGACACACGAACAGGAACTAGCAGACTGAGCTGATCTCTAACATGGTTTCTATTTTTAACAAACCAACTTCATTTTTACATCTTCTTAAAAACACCAAACAATGTACTTATGTCCCTAAACTGTTTTGTCTAATTACACTATTTGAAGTTCCTACTGCGACTAGATGTTGTTGACTTGCTTAAATCTCTTTTAAAGCTAGCCTGTGTCACTCAGTACTGAATAAAGCCCAAGTATTTTAAGCATGGGCTAAACACTGCAGAAGCATCTACTGTAATCAGGCTAAAAAGATAATTTTGAATTCACTGCTTTACTGGTAGGAAAAAAAAAAGTCTACAACAGGCAGTGCAATGTGAGGTATGTACTTACTTGCTCATCTTACGCTTCAAAAGTGTAAGATGAGCAATGAAGTTCTTCATGCTGGTTTGGTTTTGGTTTTTTTTTTGGCTTAGAAGCATCAGTGGTGGGTACCATTCCTACAGCACTCCACATTTATGTTCCCTGCAGTAACAAAAACTCTAGCATAAATGCCTCGATTCCATGAACCAACTTCTGCTACCTACTTCAGTTCAGGAACAGATTCAAAGAACACTTTCATGCAAACGGGCTCTTTAGTTAAGGAGCTCTGCCAGTAAAGTTTTATCACTGCAGCTAGCCACAAGTTTTAAGCGTTGTTCATGGTCACATATAAAAATACAGAGAACAACCTGAACTGTAGGTGATCTGTTTGCCTCCTCTCCTTCAAATAACAGACCTTGTCACATCAGGCAAGAATTAAGCAGATTAATTTTTGAATTTTTCCTATACTGCAGAGAATCCTTAGGCATTACCTGTTGTGAGCCATCTCTTAGAGGAACATTTATATTCTGTATTCCTGTGACTAAGCTAAACAAGCACAGTAAAATTTAAAAGCCTTCCCTGAGCAAGCAAAACATTTATTTAGGGAACAATGAACTGATTTATTTTTTCTAGAACATCTTCAAGTTTGTCACATTAGAAAATATGTGCTTCTACCAGCATAAGCGTACCCTACTTCTTGAAGCAGCCGCAAGACAGTAAGTGTGGCTTGCATAGAGAACAGTAATAACAGATGCATTGAACTAAAAAGAGTAATCTGTTAATCAGCATTTCAAGTATGGAAGAACTTTTTTTAAAACATTTGCCTCACATACATAGTAGTAGACAGATTAATAGAAAATTACTTCCGTGCATTATGACACCAGAGCTCGCAGCTGTGGAAAGGAATTCTGTTAAGTGGGCAAATTAATATTTGCATACTCTTTCAACAATGTATGGGTATCTGAAATGGAAGTAAAATTGATTTCTTTGTCCTTACCCTTCCTAACTGTAGCAATGTATTGCTTGTTTTGTTTCATCTGATATATTCCCTAGAAATTTCTCTAAAACCTGCCCTTGTTCATCATCTCCTTAAATAACCGTATCTGTCATGCCGACTACAGCTCTTTCTCTAATGCCATGCATCTGCAGCCACTCACCAATGTAAGCACTTCCAAGATTAAAAAAGAATCACTTCACTTCTCATTTTTTAACCAGCAATATTCAGATGGGCGAGTTTTCATCCATTGGTAGGCTCTGAGCAAGAAGGCAAGAGCATGAATAACTAATAACAAATATGTCCATGAAGATTTCTCCTGGCCGCTTTGAAACGTCTTCCTTTGTTCACACAAGGGAGTTGATGAGCAAACAAATGAATAGAAAAGGCATTCATAAAACATAAGGACAGCACATAAGTATTAAAACATAACATAAAACTGTTTTTCTTTCAAGTACAATGCTGACTTTAAGCACTTCTCAGAACATTCAAAGACAAAAGCAAACAGCAGTAGCAATGGGATAACTTCCCCTTCTTTTTCCTCTACCATTGTTCATTATCTTTTCCATACTTGAGTCATCCAAGAGGAATGACAACACACACCTCAGCCCTGTCGCGGGAGATCTCGCAGCTCAGGCTCTAGGAAGTCTAGCCACAGAAACATAACTGATGGCTCTTCCTGTGCCTGCGAAGCTGCTACCCCTCACAGGGGTTTGGCAGAGCAGAACTGGTGAGTATCCTCAGCTGCTTCCCCGCTGAACCAGGCAAGTACCCTCAACCCAGCTCAGCGAAGGCTGGACATGAAACCACTGAGCTTTGTGCTGAAGAGGCAGAGAGAGGCACCGGCTTATATGTCATCTCAGCTGCTGCGGCAGGTGGGGAGAAATGGTTAGGGAGAGAAAGGGAGGCTACACCTGTAATCAGGACAGCCTCTTCCAGGGGAACATGAATCTGCCGCAGGATGAAAAAGACATCTGCTAGAACTGAATATCTACTCAAGTTCCAGACATTTGCATACACTGGGTGTAAAGGTCTGCACTGTTTTGTGGACACAGGTGTTTTTAAAATCCCCACCAAATCTTGGTAGGCAATTAATGAATATGGACATCAAATTAATTGCATCTATTATCTGCAACAAACAACAGGATCAGGCAGCATTTTTTTTTTCCCAGTTCTTAGACACACTAACTGTCTTCCAGTTTTCTGCTGATACGGTCCTAGTAAAGAATTTGCTTTCCTTTGTTAGATCAAACCTGCACTCTAAGTCCTTGGCCACTACAACACAAACTCAAGGTACTGGTGAAATCCTGCTTATCTTGGTATCACAAAAGCCATGCTACATGGGTGACAATCTATGGTCACAACAGGCCACTTCTGCCACTGTAACTCTGTAACTATGAACCCTCTTTAGATGACACTTTAGCCTGAAGTAGCCAGTGTGGTTGACAGATAACAGAGGTATGGTTTTGGCCAACTTCCACACTCTCCCATCTCTGATTGCTTCCAACAGGGGCTGCTCAATCTCCTGTCCTTCAACCTACACCACACATGGACTCAGCAGCTGTACCCCTGTGCTGTGGGAACATGAGCAGCTCCTTCCCACCTTCCATACAGCCAACAGTCAGCACAGGACAACTTGGAACGTCACGACTGGGAGAATATGACAATATGAAGAAAAGAATTTTAAAACAGCTAAGACTGAGAAAGTGAAGAGTCTGAGCATTTTCCTCCTTTATGCTTTAATGTTGCATCATAACCTGGACAATAAGCTGGAAATGAAAAGGAGTTAGAAGTCAGGAGACACAGAGTCCAAAGGTAACAGCCTTTTTCTACAGCAGAAAATTCTGCTGACACACCCGAGGCTCTTTTCTCTGATCAACTTTCCAAAGAGTCTCAAGACGCTACCTCAAAGGTACAAACTGCAGCTACGTGCTGCTGCCCCGAGGACAGCGGCAAAGGGCAACTTGTAACAGGAACGTGAAACTCCTGGCCACCCTGACAAAGAGAAAAAACAAGGCATACCTGACCTTTCACCTGCCTGATAACTTCATGTCTGTTTTAAACATTGTCACTTTGATCTCTAGTACCGTCCCTTTTTAGTACAATCTTTGCACTGTGCACTGAAATAGCCATGATACAGTATCAAGAGGATGAAGAAAGAACGTTATTGGGGATTTTCTCCCCCAAGCTGACATGGCAATTTATCTCGAGTTTTACGTGCTTTGTAGCACATCCTACTAGAAGCAGCCCTAGAACGCGTGAAATTCAGTTCAGTGTGATATATCATTATGAGTTAGAAAAAAAACCCCAAATAACACTAAGCCTAGAATTTATGTGAATGAGCAGAACCAAAGTAAACAGCTTGCTCAGGACCAGTTTGCTCAAGACAGTTTTACTGATAGATAAGTGTGAATTTAAAATAGTACAATTATAGCTGCTTAATCCCTCAAAACAGATACATTAATTCAGGCACATTTATTCTGCCTTTCCCCTGCTTTGGTAGGGTCTTACATTGAAACAAATTAAAATACACTCTTTTGTGAGTTATATTTTTAATGAGTTACTACTGGTCAGCCGTGGTGCAGTAACTAAAGTTGTGGCTATCCACAGGTATCCAAAATTCAAGATAAAGACTGAATGCTGTTTCTGAAGTTCAAAGGAAGCATGCTGGGGTCTGTCTTTGTTATACGCTAAGAGACAAAGTGCGGCACGCTACCTCAGCTGAGAGGACACACAGCAACACACTAAGCCGTGCTAACTCAACCATAAGTTAATCACAACCTCATCTGCAAACATATTGCATATTTTCTGCATTTACACAACTCCCACTCTTACGATGATAGTTTAAGATGTGCTCTGAAGCTTTTATGTTTATGAAAGGCACCACATTCATCTGTTGACACACATTAACCTTATTTGCTGCATTGCCTTATTGTCACCCTGTTTTCTTAAAAGGGTCAAATCTTGAGGTTTTACCCCCAGCCAAATAGTGTTTAAAGCCTACACACAGCAGGGTACCCCACTGCCTTCTCCACCCCACTTCATTATATTTAACATGTATCAATGTAATCTACTCTAACAACAGGGGTAATAACGCACAAACCCATCTAATTCAATTTACTTTACGATTCAAATTTATGGTACTAGAGAAATGTTATTAAGTAGACAAAATACACGTGAATTAAATCAAAATCACGTAAGCTTAAAAAAAGCGTGCCTGCCTTCAGAATGCCACTTAAAAGCTGAAACAAAAATATGCTTAATATTTGCAGCCACAGATGTAGTAACACATTAACTACACATCATTGAAAAAGCATGCCTTTTCAACAGCCTAAAAATTAGTTAGGGACATCTACAATCTTTAACTCCAGTGCCTGTGTAACAACCTACATCTTTTGTCAAGAAGTGAGTCACAATGATACAATGTAATATGCACAGAGGCTACTTTACAAAAGTCAATCTGCCATTTGAGCACTCTCCATCTTCACTTGTGCTTGTAAATTAAAGGGCTTGATGCCCACCCCACAACCGAGAAAGTGCAGGAGCACCTGCACCGGCTCCTCCAGAAGTCTGGGGGCTCACGTGAACTCAGTAAGATCAGGCCTATTATGAAAGAGACCGTTTATTCCACTGTGATCTATGATTTACCACCTTTTGCATCCTGAAAAACTCAGGCAGGAAACATAAATGTGACAGCACTGTAACTAAATCAAATACCGCATAGATTTTATCTACAGAGAACTATCTTGCAACACGTGCTAGACTTGTATTTAGATAGGGCTTAATGCACTACAAGAATATAAAAAGTGTCAAATATTAAGAAAACCTACAGAAATACTATGGGCCGAAGAATCATGAGACAAATGAAAACAAGTCACTTTGTTTACATGGGAAGCAAAATCCACAGTCTAAGCACTATGAATGGATACCATATTATCACTTAAACCTGCTCACTAGAAATCACTTCTGGTGCACGGGCTTCTTAGGAGCAAGAGCATCCCGATTATCCTGTTAATTCTGCCCGCACGCTGTCGCGCTAATTTCTGCTCTCCCTCGCATTGTTGTTGTATTTACCTAATGTTGCTGGAAGCAGTTTGTAGTTTTCCTCACCTCAATAATTTGCTGCTTCTCTTCATGGATATATTGTTGTTCATCAACACTTAATTCCTTCTCCCCCCCCCCCCCCCCCCCCCCCCCCCCCGCCGTAAAATTAAACATATTGAGCATAAGCGAGCTTAATAACCTTACTTTAGACAATCCACATGTTCAACAGTTAAAACTACAGTTTCCACAAGCCCCAGAGACGCTCCCCACCACCCGACGGCTCTTTCCCGAACCGGTGCAATTAAGCGCAACTACAGGAGCGTGTCCGACCGCTCCGGGCACCCAAGCCCCGCGCT
>NW_008599328.1:0-5886 GCF_000691845.1 Merops nubicus
TTCTATGATTCTATGATTCTAAGGCATTTTGCTGCATGTTCACAAGTAGCACTCAGGTTTACTTTTCTATCCTCCAACACATGCACCTAAAGAGGTCACTAGAAGTGTTAAAAAAAAATTAAAAAAAAAAAACAAAAAAACCCCCACAACTAAATAGCAAAAAAAAAAAAAACCACACACAAAAAAGAAACACATACACACACACTTCAAGCAGCAACTTCTGATCAGCTGTGCACATTAAAAAAAATAAACAAAATGGATTCATGCACTCCAAGTCCTAGGTGTTGGTGTTTGCAGGGAAGTGCTGCTGTCAGGGATGGATATTCCAAACACATAGTGTATTGGATTGTGCCAGCAGATTGTCAGAGCCAGCTCTTAAGGTTAAACTGTGCCACTCTGACAAATCCTCAAAGCAACGTGGGATCCAGATGCAGACTATATTCATGGGCTTCATTTGTTCCTGTTGGAGAAAGCAAGGAGGGAAAACAAAACAAATCTCTTATAGATGTGTTTCCCAGGATGCATAACCCAACATAGGTCAGCATGACTCTGACCCCTTTGGTGCTGATTTACAACAGGATGCCCTGACTCCATGATCCCAGGGCTGGGCATCCAGCATCCACACACTGCTGGGGGAGTGATGCTTTCCACCATGCTGAACGACAAGCCTTTTGCACACACTCACTGAAGCCATCCTGCCTCCAGCTGCGTTCTCCCAGCACTCTATAAACTTTCATACGCATTCCCTCCTTCCTGCACTTGTTGGTTTAAGGGTTTCTTTAGACATTAATTGCTCAGTCTTGCAAGTAAAATTGGAGTATCCACCTTGTCCTTTCCCAGACCCAGAGCACTCCTGCAGAGAAGGCTACTTTCTCACATCCTTTTTAGAGCCTAGAGAGACAGCAGTTGTGAGCAGTGATGAGTTGAAATTTGATGGCTGAGGCACTGAGTCCTGCTCACGCACAGCTTCTGTGGTCCCTGCCTTGGCATGCTGGGTCTAGCGTTGTCTCACATACCTCTGAATCATGATCAGCTCTAACAGTGGGCATCTGCAAGCCCCGTGTTTTGGCCAGAAAGGAGAACCAGTAGCATTTTTAAAGGGAAGACCGTGGTTTGTGTTTCAGTTACACTCCTGGAGCCGTTATGTCACGTGGAAGCACTGAGCAGGACAGGGAAAGCCCTGCTTTTCCACCTTGCAGCAGCACAGTGGGGAATGCAAGGGCCACCCAGCCAGGGCCCATCAGAGTATGGCATCAGAGAGCTCTGGTCCCATTCAGTGGACCTTCCATACTGGAATTTGTCTGGTTTTAAAGCAACTCAGTGTCTAGAGTGTGGAAGAGGCAGTTTGGGGTGGAGAGGGACACCCTTGCCATCTCCAGCATGCAGAAAACTTCAAAACCATTTCTTTTATGAGATGTTTGTGTCTAGCCAATAGCACTGCCAAGACAGAGGTTATCCTCCATGACATTGTTTGTTCAAATAACTCGCCATAAACATTTTACAAGTTACTAAAAGTAGTAAAGAAAACAAGCACATAAGTGACTTTAAAAACATTCTGCACCTGTTGCTATTAAAGGTAGTGAGTGCACATGCACTCTGGCACTGCTGCAGGCTCTTGAGAGGAGCACTGCAGCATGTTTGGCCTTGCTGAAGGCAGCACGACTTGGCCAGAGCTCCACTCCTGCGTGCTGCACAGCCCCAAATAAAGATAAACCATCAAGTGCTGGGGCACACCCACAATGGGCTTAGAGCCTAAATCCCACTGACACTGCTATGGCTGAAGCAAAGCGTTTCAGCAACTGAGACATGCTCAGCCAGATCATAATGGGAACCCACACTGAGCTTTCATAAAGAACAACTTTTCATCACAGGTAATTTTGTCCTGCTTGCTTCTTACAGACTAGTTACTGTGATGAGCAACAGAACTAAGGATATTAAAGCCTACAGCCTATGGGAGAAAGCTCCCTCCTGTCTATCTTCTGCTTTATTAGTATTAATGTATCTGTATATAAACCAGCATTTAAAGGATGCAGGAGCATACTTCACATTTCTTTTTAGGGTCTCAAAGTGATTTTTTAGGAAAATCCAGGGCTCTGTTTTATAGAGTTACAGAGTACCCTGGGGGTCTCATTCCAGAGAACCTTTAAAAATAAAAAAAATTAATTCCTTTGCTGTTTTGAACTATACTCACTGCAAGCATAATTTCCCACTTTTTAAGTGATTTTTTTGGTCAGGAATTTCTTTTTTTTGTACCAAAAATGTTAAGATACACCTGAAACAGAGTTCACCAGCTAGATAAAGCTCTGGGGAAGTCAGAATATTCCTGAGACCTGGGAATTACAACTTAATTAATCCTTCTTTTAATGAATAAAATTGTTAAGTGATTCTGCTCACTCCACCTTTGCCCACCAGAAAGTTTAAACAAAGCAAACCCTGCTCCGTTAACTCATCAGACCAGCAAGACCATCCCAAAGTAGATGTTTGGACTGCTTGCATCAAACCTCGATTCTGTAGAGAATATAGCTTCTTAAAATCCACAGTATTAGACAAGGCTCTTGACATCAGCTATAAACAATTTCTGAAGTGCACGTGCTGGGCTCTAAATCCCAAATGTCAGATAAATCAGTGACTGAAGAAAAGAAAACACAATCAGGGTCATGCAATGGGCAGAATACGTTTTAACTGAACACTTGCAGTGGCTTGGCCTTTCCATCAAAGCCAGAAGGATGAGCCACCTCAGACAGAACACATGACGCACTCCAGAAAAACCTCTTAGGAGATGGAGACAGCCAAAATCCCTGTATGTGGAGCAAAGAGCTGAGCCTGGAAAAGACAGCCCAAGAGCTGAATGCTCTTAACTGAATCAATCATAGCAGGAAAGTATTTGTTAAAGTAGCTAGGGAGAAAAACTTTGTGATTTTTCTTCTCAAGGACCATGTCTTTGCCTTGTTTCTGCAGCATCCAATTTAGTAGTGACACTGGCTACTGCTGACTGCAGCAATGATGCTCAGGAAGCCGAAGCTGGACAGGCAATGCTGAGAGCTTCTTGCAAAGGAGCACCAACCACTGCAGCACACACGAGATATACCTGCGACCATTATCTTGGATCGACACTCAGGCTTGAGCAAAGGTTCAGCTCACCACCACATTGAGCAATGGCACGTTTCTGCATTGCTTCCACCTCGTATGCCACTGCAAGTGTGGCCCAGGCAGCAGCCACAGCCAAAATCCTGGCAAGGCAGCTGCCACCCCACATGCATGGTGGAGTTCTTACAGGGAGCAGCTGGAATTTTCAAACCCATGACAAGGTGTAAAAATCTGGTCATTTTGATACTTATGGGCTTCCTTGGGCTTACAGGCTCTGAAGAGAGGAGACATTCCATAGCTGTGTGGTCCTGTTTCACCACTATGCTTTAGTCCAGTTAAGCAACATCTGGCAACAATGAACGCTAAGAGCTGTGTGCTTTTGGTCTCCAAAAATTTCTAATATGAGATCAAGGAGAATTAGAGAGAGAACTGGACTTAAATAAAGGCTAGAATATGGCAACACTGCTGGAATAATAACCAGAAATAAAGCCTGTGGAAGAATAAAAAGAACAGCAGTGCAAGTAATCCATCTTCTTCAGCCTGAGCCACAAAACTTCAGCTAGAGATGGGACCATTCCTAGCAGACACAGAGCAGCTCACTCATCCTGCACAGAGACAAGCAGAAACCTGTCTCCTTCACAAGAATGCACAGGCAAAGTTGTGGAGCAATGGATATTCATAGTTGTGCTGCAGACGGCAAGAGAAACTGTAGAGATCCCAGCAGTGTGACATCCCTCCAAACAATATTCTCAAAGGAGCAATCCCAGCTGAGCCAGGAATAGAGAAAACAAAGATTCACCACCAAAACCTTTGGCATGGCCCCAAACATGAGTAGCTGTATGGGATGAGTAGTGCACATTTCCACCTTCCTCCAGGTCTCCTAGGACAAGTCCCTTGGCAAGGTGCCGTTACTGCTGTGCTTAGGGTGAAAACCAGCTTTTGGCCCCTAGCTACATTGCTGCAAAGCCTCAGTAAATGAATTAGGTTGTTTACAGCTAGAAGATGGTCTCCATTACACAATGTGGATGTCCTAGCCAAGCTTCCAAGGAAAAGCTGTCCTTTGGGGTGGCTCTTGCTTGAAAAAATTAAGAAAATAGAACTATCTGAAGCCAACACAGTGATTTAACAGCACAGGAAACCTGATCTGCTTCTGCCAAGAAAACAATGGATTTGCAGATTTGACCAATTCACACTTAGTATTGGGTGTATCATATATTTGGGGTTTTAGCCATTCTCTGCCAAAGCAGGGGACAGAAAGGATGTCCAAATATGTAAAACATGATAAAAGAGTTGAGACAGACCAAGAAGCTAACAGCAGAGAGATGCACCTGGAGGGATGAGGCTGAGAGAAAGTCCTTCAAACACAGCAAAACCATGAGAACTCCAATAGAGACAAAGATTAAAAGTGAGAAACAACAAGTTCAACAACTGTGTCCCTGGTTGCCCTGCTGATACATCAGCTGCAAGGCCAAGTCTAGTCCTCTTGGCATCATAAGCAAACTAATCAGCCTGCAGTTTGCTGATCCCTGGCTGGGAGTGCATCAGTTAGTCCCCTGATGGAACTTTTCCTTTGCACTCTGGATATAGGCTAAAAACCAGGAAGGGGCCAAAGGACATGGGCTTTCAGGGACCCAAGCCCACCTCTAGCTGCTCAGTGGCATTTTCAGACCTGCTGGAGACAGGCAGTGCCCTGGGAAAGACAGCAAAGGGATCATCTTTTACCACTCATAGGTGGTTCACGGCTTACCCCAAGAGGAGGATTCCACAGGACACAACACTCCCCTGCACATTCCCAGCTGGCAGGAAGCATGAGGCTTGCACAGCTCCTGACAGTCTCCCACTTTAGTGGAAGGGAGGGACAGCCATCCACAGGGCTGTACTCTGAGCTCAGTCATAACTCTGCTTTCCTCGGCATCTACATCAGAGCCGGGGCCCAGGGCTTCTGCCAGCATGTGCAGCCACACCAGGCTGAGAGCCTCCATCTCACCCCCCAATGGCAGAGCTGCTCTCAGCTGCCTTTGCTTTACCCCTAACTGGTAAAAAGTACAAAAGACCTCCCCCAAAACAGTCTTTTTGAGCAAACTGCCAAGCAGATCCTGAGAACGGTGACTAACCCAGAAGCTGAAGCCTGTCACAGATAGCTCCTGAGCGAAGTCTGTTGACTTGCAGAAGGTTGGAAAAATCACTGTCAGAGAGTGATGCTTAGCTAAGAAATCTCCCTACCTCTCAGTAATGCTCTTCACAGCAGCACAGCACTTAATCGGCTTTGATCTGCCTGAAGACTCCACCCGCACTGGTCTGCAGCAGGAGGAACCAGCTAACTTCTTTTCCCTGGGCACTAAGAGCACAGCCCAACTGACCCTGCAAATGCTCGTGGTTCACCTGTCCAAAGGTACTTGCTCTTTTTCTTGCCTCCTTCTCTACTATCCATCAGGGATTATATGTGGTGGCTGACTTGTGGCTGGTCATGTTCTTTCCTGTTATATTTATATTTATATTTACTTGTGCAGCAAAGGCTGGGCTGAGTCTGAATATCTCTAATTCATGCCCGAGCATGTGCAAATGTGCACCTGAAGAGATTATACACTGTAACAGATCTGGACTGAGAGCCCTCCCTGCAGAAATAGCAGCATCCACCACCTCTTTAAACCTCTCCAATAATTATTTGCGTATTCTCACCACCAGCACCTTCAGAAACCTGACTTTCCTTCACAGCCTCTGGCTAGATGGAAACAATCTGACTTTCCTGTCCCCAGGGACCTTCCACGCTCTCAGCAAGCTGCGAGAGCTGGCCCTCAG
>NW_008599328.1:5917-10883 GCF_000691845.1 Merops nubicus
TCACCTACCTGCATGCAAATACTTTCAGAGGATTATTAAACCTCGTCAGCCTGGATTTGTCCCATTGCAATATATTTGAAATCCACCCACTCCTATTTTCACATCTGCCTTCTTTAGAAAGACTCGATTTAGCCTCCAACAATATGCGGTATGTCCCACAAGCCTTTAGGAACCTCTCCAGCCTCACAAAGCTGTCCCTGGAGGGTAACCACATAGAAGCCATTGGCAAAGACTCCCTGAAGGACCTGGAAACCCTGTACGATCTGAATCTCAGGAAGAATCGGATATGGATCATTCAAAATGGCGCTTTTACAAAGCTTCTCAGATTGGGCATGTTAAATTTAGGACACAACTTCATCGCTAATTTGCCTAATCAGCTTTTCGATGGGTTGATCCAGCTCAAGACCATGCATCTGGAAGCCAACAGAATCACTGCTGTCGACTGCGCCTTCAGACACCTGCCGAACTTGAGAAACTTGTACCTGAACAACAACCAAATCTCCTTGATCTCAGACTCTGCTTTCTTGCACTTAAACAAGCTGCACTTCCTTCACCTCAGCAAGAACAACCTCAGCTCCCTCCCCATCCGCTTGTTTGCTGAACTGCCCAAACTGAAGTATGTGTTTTTATCTCACAACCCCTGGAAATGCGACTGCAAGATGCTTTGGTTCTGGCGGTGGACCACGACGCAGAGGGGAGTGATGGAAGGGCTGCACTGTGCCTTCCTGGGCCCTAACAACACGACGGCACTCCATGGCCTTCACCCAGGGGACCTGATGGACTGCGCCGTGCCACCCGAGCTGGCAAGCGAAGACAAGTGCAGGCTGGCGAGTACGAGCCTGGCTCCCAGGCCCCCTGGTCTCTCTAGCAAGGTCATCGTGTTGGCACTTGTCTACCACATGTGGTATTTTGGGAGGAGATAGGACATCTCTTTGGCCATATTTTGACAATGTTTAAATACATATATTTATTTATTTTCTTGCTATTTGTTTGTGACCAATGGTTTTCATTACAGGTGGGTTTTATATGGAAATAGAAGGATTTGGTTATAAAGGAATAAATGCTTTCATTCACAGGAAATGCTCAAATCTGAAATGTTCACATGCAGAGGAGAAGCTTACATTAGCAAGTTCAGGGCTGGGGCTTGTGCTGGGTGACGTGGGGACAGGAAGCATGGCCCCACCAGTCTCTGTCCTCCCCATTTCCCAACTGCCCACAGTCATTTGTGATCTCTTGGGGAAGAGCTGCCTTCCTGTGCTCAGCCTGCACTGGGGATATTTTGAGTACTGATGAAGCAGGAATAAATTCCATGTGTTTCAGCACATCTGGAGTCCTTATAAAAGGCTTGGTCCATCAGCTTCTCTGAACATGTGGTAGCGTCCGATAGATGGCACATAAGGTGCTTCGCTGTTAGACTATAAGACAGCGTTGGAGGAGTGGGTGAATATGTCACCAAGTCAAACATTTTATTGCTCAGCTGCTCCTTGCAGTACTGAGCCTCAGCTAATGCAGCTCTGCATCTACCCCTGCAAAGAGCTCATTTGTCTCAGGGATGATCTGTATGAGTTGTCATCCTGCATTTTGTTGATGAGCTCTGGCATGGCAACACACAAGTGCCATAACGCTGAGCTGCCTCCTTGCAGCTGCTGGGAGACACTGATGGGTCATCATAACGCCTTCATCACATCTGTATTCTACCTTTCCGTCCTTCCTCACACAGAGTAGCCTTCTCCATCTTCCCAAAGGGAATTTTCCATTTCTGCATGTATATTAAAAACAGCCCAAGTCCCGCTGCAGACTAGATGATGCTCCACTAGAAAGCCCTCACACCATCCATGTGATGCATCAGAGCTGTGAGCAAACAGGGCAGGGATGAACTTCATTTACAGTATAAGAACCAAGGTTAAACTACACCCCTTTGTCTTCAGTGATTAAATACTGATCGCAGTCTCATCTCCATCCTCACCATTCCCCTTCTCATTCACCATCCCCTGCACAGCCACTCCAAATATCCCACTCAGTTTTGTCTAATTGCCAAATACGTGTCCTGTGGCGGCACACCGATGGAGAGAAGACATGGAAGCTTCAGCAGCTCAGGTTCAAAGGCATGGCCTTCCTAAAGCTAATACAGAATCATAGAATAGTTTGGGTTGGAACTGACCTTTAAAGGTCATCTAGTCAAACTTCTCCTGCAATAAACAGGGACATCTTCAGCTAGATCAGGTTTCTCAGAGTCACATACAGCCTGAACTTGACTATTTCCGGGGACGAAGCATCTATCAGCTCTCTGGGCAACGTGTGCCAGTGTTTCTCTACCCTTATCACAAAAAACTTCTTCCTTATATCTAGTCTAAATTATCTCTCTTTTAATTTAAAGCCATTACCCCTTGTCCTATTGCAACACACCCTGGTAAAAAGACTGTCCCCGTCTTTCTTATAGGCCATCTTTAAGTACTGAAAGGCCACAATAAGGTCTGCCTGGAACCTTCTCTTCTCCAGGCTGAAAAACTCCAACTCTCTCAGCTTGTTCTCATAGGAAAAGTGCTCCATCCCCCTGATCATTTTTGTGAGCCTCCTCTGGACCTGCTCCAACTGGTCCATGTCTTTCCTGCAGTGAGGACTGCAGAGGTGGACACAACACTGCACGTGTGATCTCACCAGAACAGAGTAGAGGGGAAGAATCACCTCCCTCAACATGCTGGCCACACTTCTTGTTATGCAGCCCAGGATAAAGCTAGTGCTGTGAGTGCACATTGCCAGCTTATGTCCAGCTTTTCATCAACCAGGACCCCCAACGTCCTTCTCTGATGGGCTACTCCCAGTCCTAGCATCCTCCATCCAGTAGTGATACTAGGGATTGCCCTGACCCAGGTGCAGGACTTTGAACTTGGCCTTGCTGGACCTCATGTGGTTCACATGGACTCGCTTTTCAAGCTTGTCCAGGTCCCTCTAGATGGCACCTCCACTTTTCCCTGTGCTTAGAGGAATTCCTCCAAGTCAATAATAGATAAGAAAGAAAGAAATGTATCTTTGCTTAGTGCTGAAAACACACAAACCAGCATATTTTGACATGGGAAACCTGCTGTGGAGTGCAGAGTAAGACCAACCTTTGCTGTTGCACCAATGAAGGGACAAACTGGGGCTGCACAACAAAAATACACATGCTGCATCTTCCTGGTTATCAGATTTATGATTAGATTTGTGCAAAGTAATCAACTGTGTATCAGGTCTAGCTGAGCTGATTTTCCCATGGCAACCCTCATGGTGCAGGGCTTTTGTGCTGCAAGTTAGAAGGTGCTGGGAGAGACAGGAGTTGACAACACCCGTGTTGTGCCTACCACTGAGCAGTGCTCGTACAGCACCAAGGCTCTCTCTAACATTCCCCCTGCAGTGGGTTAGGGAGGGCAGGAGCTTGGGGGAACATAACCAGGACAGCTGACCCAAACTGAACAAAGGGATTTTCCATACCATATGACATCTGCTCAACTATAACACTAGTACAAAGGAGGAGGGGAGGGGGGAGCTACTCCTTGGTCCTCTGGAGCAACCACTACACATTTTGGAGCCCTGCTTCCCAGGAAGGGGCCAAACATTCCCTGCTGATGGGAAGTAGAGAATAAATCTTTTGGGTTTGTTTTCTCTTTGCTACCACGCGTGGCATTCTTGCCTTTGGTTTCTAATTAATCTGCCTTTGTTTTTACCTACAAGGGGTTTGTCTTCAGCTTATTTTTCTTCCCCCCATTTGCTCTGGGGAGGAGGGAGAGGAAAGGGGAGTTGGCTTGGTGGGCATCTCTTGCTCAGTCAGGCTTAACCCACTACAAACGGCCAATAAATTTTTGCTTGCATTTTGTTTGTGCTGTTTCACCTTTTTTTTTTTTCCTATCCAGCACCGTCCTCACTTTCCTCAGCTTCACAGACTTTGGGAGGTAGTGGCAAAGTTTGTTTTGCATTCCTCTCTACTAGTTATCTGCAATAGAAAAAGGCAAAAGTAAAAGACAAGCAAGCAACATCCACCTCTAGCAATTTCTTGAAGTTCCTACAAAATTAGTTTTTTTCCGTTGAAAAAATATAAATTGGTGAAAGGTTTATACAAAGGAGAGCCTTGTCTCCTCTGAATGCCTGCAAAAAATATTCCTGCCACTTTTACGCCACCACCTGGTTGAACACTGAACAGGAGCACAACTAAGGCTTCTGTGCTATGGTGAAGCAGCAATAGACATACCTAATAAGGTGCTCCAGAAAAGCATATGGCTACATTTCTTATCCACATAAAAATTACACTTGCAAGGAATACAAGAAAAGACTTCCATCAAAAAACACAGGACCCATATACACAGTTTGGGCTTCAAAAGACATTCAAAGGAGATCCCTGAAATGAAGGATGCTCATGGAGGCAGCAGCAAGCTTGACTGTTAAAAAAAAAAAAAGTTTAGCAAGAACAAAGTTGACACTGCTAAAGACTTCTGGAAACAAAAGCATGTAATTGAACAAACAAAATCAGTAATTAAATAAATAAAAATAAGTAATTGAATACAAAGGAGCAAAAAGGCTTGCAGGAACAAAGAAACATGCTCCAGCTTGTATCTCCAACGTCTGCCAGAAACTTTTAGCAGTGTTTGACAAAACAGAAACTACTTTGAAAGCTTGTTTGCCAGGGGTTCTCTTTTGAGAAAGCACTGGGGTTCATCCGGCCTGCCCTGCACTGGACCTTCACCATGAAATCTCTGCTCTGCTTTGACCCAAAACTTTGAGTTAGTCTATTTCTTAAATACATCCAGCACAAGATGTTCTCCCATTCAGTAATTGTCACAGTATCCATTTCCCCTTCATTAATCTAATACCATGAGGCAAAAGAGGCAAGAAAGGACAGATGCACATGTTCACTTCCAAAGTCTAAGAATTTTGACCTTAATTATACCATACCTCCAGCCAGAGGTATAAATCACTACATGACTGTTTCAGCAGG
>NW_008599328.1:10914-22561 GCF_000691845.1 Merops nubicus
TACAGTATATCACTCCATCTTCAGTGAAAACACAGCCAACTTCCTGTAGGAAGTTTGGTTTACATATTTCGTTGTGAAAAAACTATTCCAGTAGGAAGTTCCCAGCTGGCTATACGTGAGGCCTCGTGAGGCTTTGCTGACGATCCCGGCATTCTCTGAGCCACGAGTGCTCCCAGCCGGTGCTGGCACATTCCATACCCTGATCCCTCCATATCTCTTGCATATCTCCTCTTAAGTGCATCAGGCCCTCGCCAGGTCCCTGCCAAATTCTTCCATTTCACCTGTCCTATGTTCATCTCCCATACACAGAACAGTTAAAGTACCTCACACTCAGCTAGCCCCCATATGAACTTTCACCTCTGAAGCCCACAAGGCATAACAGTACAGAAGCTACTGCTTCAAATGAATGTGTTCCTCCTTTGCTTTTAGTGGAGCATTCCCTGATGTGCTCCTGGCAGCACTACATGCTTTGAACGACCAGCACCTAACAGCAGATTTGCATCTGGCCACTAAAGTTGAGGGAAGATGGCATATGGCCTTGCAGCCCAGAAACACCACCTGCATGAGGGCACAGGAAGATTTCTAAAGACTCTAAGGAGAGGTTGAGAAGGAGGCAACACCTTGCTCCAACCAAGCAAGGCAAACAGAAAAACAGATAATCTTGCAAGTGCTAAACCCCAAAGACTTTCCAAAAACCTGCAGCCCCAGCCCTCTGCTGTCCCAAAGTGCTTGCCCCAGGATGGCACAGAAGCCCCAGGCTCACCTCTGTCGCTCCTATGTTGGAGACATTCACTGCACAGGCGACCTGCCCATCTGGTCACCAAATAAAGTTCCTGAGGGGTGGGAGCTTCTGCTGCATAACCTCTGTTCAGTGAATGGCCTGAGCCAGAGGTGACTCACAGACACCCACATCGCCCCACTGTGCTGCTAAGGCAGGGTATGCAGGACCCAAATAATCTTGCTAATATGACTACACTTAATTACCTGAAAAACCCAAAGAGGTGAACAAACAGAAGCCACACAAGTTTACCATGGGCTTTAGATGATCTATGCAACATCTGCTTCAACAGAAATCACTCTCCAGCAGGATCTGCTTCTGCAGCGGTCTGTCATGGAGGAAAAGACAATAAGGGAGGCTTGGTTTGGGCTTTTTTTTTTTTGCCCCCTCTCCTTGCTTTAAAAATAAAAGTGAAGACACAGGTATATACGTAGTTCAGGACCAGAGTTCCTTTGTACCAGCATCCTCACACCATAGGACAGTCTGGAGCATGAGATGGCGAATGACAAATTTGGTAGTTGGTTTCCCACACTCCTCCAAGCACTTGCCCTGTGGGAGCTTTGAAGTGGCTTAAGCCCATGGCTGTACCACTTTGTTTGCCCAAGATGATGCCAAAAGAGAAGGCCAGGCAGCAACCTGTAATCTGGGTTAATCTACAAAATTTATCCCCATTCCATCAACAGGCAAATTGTAACATACTTCTGGTACAAACACCCTCCTACCTGTTTTCACCACTGTAAAAAAAAATTAAAAAAAAATAAAAAAATCCAGACAGGTCAGGAGTGACCAGGTTCATCTAGATAAAGTCACTGAAGTTTGCTTAGATGACATCAGTCTCACACAAATTGTTCTTGATTTTCATCAAAGCCACTGGTGGTTCTGTGGACTTCTGTATTGTCAGCCCACTGTTTAGGCAAAGCTCATGAGATGCCTAAGCTCTCACCCAAGGGTTGCATGAGTAAAGGAACTGGCACACTGGGACCACCACAGGCCTGTTCCAGCCTTACAGGACACAGCAAGTAGGCAAATCCCCCCCAGCAGCCACCAGCTGCTGGGCATCCCATCTCCCACCACAGAACCCTGAGAGTCCAGGCTTGTGCCACCTGCCACTACATCCCCAGCCCTGTCATTTCTGGAAACAAGCCTGGATGGCATGTCCCTGACACAGGGAACAACTTTACTTCCTCCTTCTGGGTTTTGCCCCCACAAGGCTCTTTCTCTACACTCACAGGTATCATCTTTGGGCACACAGTAAGACTTCAAGAGCAGGGTTTTACAAAAGTTAACACAAAGGCAAAGCCTAACTAAAGAACAGGTTGAGAATAACTGCACTGCCAGAGCCCATTTTAGAAAACAAGGGGTCTTCAAGCATGCCTTGATTCTAGGTATCTTACAGACCAATGAACCTGACAAAAAAAAAAAAAAAAATCAACCAAAGCAAAGCTAAAAGCAGCTGAGGACAGGCTGCCATGCTGGGCCAGTGTAAATAAGGACAGAGGCGTGTATTTAAATGTTTTTATTTCAACTAATGTTTTGCCACCATATTACATCACCTTGGATAGCTTGGAATAGCAATATGATCTCAAAATATAGCAAACAGCTTGCCAAAGCAAGATAATATTAAATCCTATGGATACATACAGCATCTTCCCTCTTTGGTGATAACACTTCCTTTTATCTGTAAAAATAGTTTTATGTTCCAGCACATTTGCTGTTCAGTTTATTGAACCCTGCTATTTATAGCATTTGCCTCTTCCCTGCACAAAATCTCCCCACAATGTAGTATGGTTTTAAATTCAACAGCATTTTAAATAAAAAAGTTAATAGTTTTCATGCAGATTTCTGTAAAAATTTTTCTAGGTGCACAGAACTGAACCAAGATGCAGACAAAAATGCATTCAATTCCATTCTCAGACGTAACTGTGTCATCAGCAATATACCATGTTACTGCAAGAGGTCCAAGGATGGTGGTATTCTCATATATAACATAACTTTAAAAAAATACTGAAACAAAATAACCAAAAGATGCCTTTTTATAAGCAGGAAGAGAAAAAACTGCCATGCTTTATTTGTAATCAAAATAGTTAGATGTATAAAAAAGCACTGTGTTCAGAAAATGCCAAAGGAAGATCTGTCTTCCAAATTACACATTTCTCATTTAGCATTGTGAGCTGGCCTGCAGGTCCCAACTTGTACTGTAGCTTTATTTACAAAGTCAAGGAAGTGGTCAAACCTAGAATATGCTTGGATCGCATGACAGAAATTAAACTGAATTGCAGATAGAAATCAGATTTGTTTCCATTACAGCTCATACCAACCACCTTACAGCCTTCAAGGGTAAAAAAACCACACACCCAGTATCTGAGAAATAATGGAATGAAAACAGCTCCAGAGCAGTATTGCAAGATGCAGGTTGGTTATGAATGCATTTCTGTGAGCTCTTGATAAGTTAAAACTTTCCTTGGGGAAAAGAGCACATCTGTTGTTTAAAACTCCTCTCCCTGAGAATTTTGGTAAGAGTTTGTCTTACAAAGCAAAACAAAGTCTTCTGAACTTCAACAGGTCCTAGGCCAACAGTGTTTCAACATGGTCACTGCTACCTGCTACTCATGCACCGAAGACGGCAGGTTGGGATTTTGTTGCATTTTGTTGGGGTGGTTGGTTTTTTGTTTGTCTTTTTTTTTTTTTTTTTTTTCCCCCCTTTACATTGATCAATCCTTTTATACTCGCTTCATTCCTCTGCCCATCAAGCAGGCAAACACAGTCATGACCATCTTCGGTTTCACCTCCACAAGATCTTCTGGAAGAGCATAAACTCTGGCACCAATTCTTCTTGCCATGGACACAGCATACCTATTCATCACAGAAAAATGAGCAGGTCAGCACTGAGACTGCTACCAACAAATGACAAGTCAGCTCCTGCCCTGTCCAACACAATTTCACCCATGATTTCGTTATTAGGATTCAAGATGTACAGCAGTCCAATGACACCACATCTGTTTCAGAAATTGTGGTTTTTTGTTGTTTTTTTTTTTTTTTTTTTATCTTCTGCTGTGTTCCTTTTCCATAGTAAAGTGTCTTTAAAGTGTAAATTGACCTTTAAATGCCAAGTCCACTTTATTAACAGTTAAAAAAAAAAAATTGTAATTAGTATCTGTTAGGGCTAATTGAGAGTACACATAATCAAGGGTGAATGAGCTAACATTTACATTTCTCCTTCTGTTAGTCCTTTAAGAATAATCAAGCAAGAATCTTTAAGAATAATCTGCAAGAAACTGCTGTCATTCTGCCACTGCAAGAACAGTCACAGAACACACATTTCAGAGGCATGTTTTAATAGGCCCACTTTAAACTTGACAACCTACAATGATTCAACAAGACACAAGACACAAAAATTCAATTTCAAAACCCTGAGCCACCGTCTGAGAACTTCATAAGCATGAACAAACAGGTGAGAAACAGAATATCACTGCTATGAACTGCTTGGGCTGTTCTGAATTTCACTCAACAAGCAAAAGAGTACAGACAACTACTCCCTCCAGTGCTACAGGCAAGGACATCAATTAGATTTCAAAAAGTGCTGCCTGTCTAAAACATGTGCTATTAAAAGAGATTGAAAACTACAGTAATAAGCAGTGGTAAAATCACTTGCAGCTTACGGCCAGCGATAGAAGGTGCACTCTTTCAATGCAGAACAGCTTTTGAGATAGCACACTTACTTAGCATTATTTTGTTTGTCATCTTCTGACAGATGACCTGTCTTAACAAGGTCGTAGTTGATACAACCAGGCTGTATAGCATCAATTAGATCCACAACTGCCAAGCTTGTGCTGATCGTCTTGTCCTAGAGAATACAGAGACAGACAAGTAAAGATGAATGTCTAATCCTTAAAATATAATTCTCACCTCAATTTGGTTGCTCTGCAACATGCATGAAAGAAGCTTTAAACAAGCCATTTCTAAGCAGCTTTGTTAGCTTGTTAGTGATTTTTCCCGGCTGGACCACACAGAAACCCGAACTGCTGCTTATCCTCTGGTAATAGTAGAAGATCATTATTCCAATTTACTGCAAGCGCTCTGAAAATATGAAGCAGTAATGGATGTGCAGGCAGCAGGTCTGCCCTCTTGACCTGACCCCAAGGGACAACACTCACCTACAAATGCATGTCAAATCTAGTCCCTATGGTTGCCAGCATCTCAGCCCCCACCCCTGCCCCAGAGTCTGACCACCCTCCCCTCCTCTGCCACCTCATCAGCTCTGTTGCCCCACTGATATTGCCCACTATTGGAATAAAAAGTCTCCTCTCTGCTAATTTGAAGCCCCCAGAACAGACTGAATCATGTCCTGTTTAAATCCCTTTCTAAGATGTCCCAGCTGTTCCTCCAGCCAAGGAAATAGTTTTTGGGGATGCCTCTCCTTTTGGATGCAAGAGGAGAACCTGCACCTTGAAGTTCTGAATGGAGGTGGACTTGCCAGCTTCTTTCAGGGTCTGGTTTACCCAGCTGACTATAATGTCATCGTTAGCTTTCTGACCATCACCCAGGTCCTCGAGGACATTCAGTGTGTACCTGAGAACCAACAGAGAGAACAGGATTAGGAAGAGCCTCAGAGAATGTGCAGCCAGGATGCAATACGAGCAGCTTGGAAAGTCTTCACAATTTCAGCACTACCTTTTTTGAACTCCTTTAGCAAAAAGGAATAATCACCTATCTTATCTGAAGTGTAATTTCTGTTAAAGTATTCAGTCTTTCTAGCCCTTCAAGTCCTTTAATATGAGCTCAAAAAATTGCCTGGGCTCGGGATACTTGTTAAACTGTTTCACCATTGACTATTTACTCCACAGGGCACACAATACCTAAAAGACATAGACCAACTTAGCAGTTAGCATTCTGACTTCCAATGCCAAATAAGGAGCTACCATGTAACTATTTTGCAGATTTGTATATTTGCATCATCTTAAAATTATTCAAAAACAGATAAGAAAAGGGGCAATCAACTTTGTCTGTTAAGTTTCTTCTTCCCCCCATTCCAATGGGGAAGTGGGTTATAAAGCAGCCCTGGAATGTTTCTCTCGCAATTTCTAATTAAAAATTAGAACATAAAAGTTGTGTAAATGTTCCTGCTTAGGGTTTCTGTATGTGGACCAGACTTGAGCAGTTAAGAGAGAGGCGATCCTGGTCAGCAGGATGGTCACAGATACACCAGCAGATTCTCTGGAAGTCTCTGCTGAAGCCTCCACTTGCTCCTGAAGCAGGATCAGTTCTGCCACAGTTTTGTCCATCTGTGTCTCAGAAATCCTCCAAGGACAGAGGTTTTACAGTCTTCCTGGGTGACCTGTTCCAGTGCTGCAGTGCTCTAATGGCAAAAAAATTCCTGAACTCTGAACTCCATTCACCAATTTTACACATTGGAGACTGGTCTTACCTTCTCATCAACTGCCAGACTAAGGCTAGTGTCAGTGTTGGGTTTCCGTCATTCAGATCCTGTCCTCCAATGCCAACCAGAGAGAATTTAGCTGGATGCTTTCCCAAGTCTACAGCGTAGTTGCAGTTTTCTAGCTACACAGGAGAAGAGTTTAAAGTAGAAAATCACTCACAAATACACTCAACTTGACTGGAAGCCTCAAGTATTTTTAGTGTCCATGGCTTCTTTTAGTCTTTTGAAACACTTACCTTTTTCATATTTGCTCCAAGCTTAGGGTATGGAGGCTTGTTAACCTTATTCCAGTCAACAGGAACTTTGATCTTTTCATATAATTGTAGTATTACCAGTGCATCTTGGAGATCGCTAAAGTGGAAAACATTAATTAAACCTAATGTGTCAAGATCTAAATGCACTCTGACCCTGTCACATCGTGAATAATTACTACTCTTTACAGATTGTTGTAATTACAACAACCTTAAATAGGAAAAAAAAAAAAAAATCAAAACATTTTGTAGTTTTCAGGGCAGAAGAAATGCTCCATGCTTAACATTAGCTATCTGCTGAGCTAAGGTAGGATTTACCATGGGAATCAGCAACACATCCAGGCAAGTATTTTGCTACTTAAAATCCAAAAGGTAGCCACCTCTCTCCACTCACTACAGGAACTGAGAGTATCTTGCACCCTAACCCTGATGTTTTGGGTAAGCCCTAAAATTAGGTAACAGGGGATTTCATTCCAATTGTTTTAATGCAGCCACTCAAGCAGATCTAAATGTACTGGGATCTCAGGGTACCAAGGTATACAGGATAGGGGAAAATAAACAAGCCGTCTCCAGCCCTGGCTCAGAAATCCCTAAGCCATGGACTGCAGGAAGGATACAGTGAGCACCTCCCACCCCCTGCCATCACCTTTTCTCAAGCTCTTTTGCTCAGCACTGTAGAAAACAGGACATCAGCGTGAGCACATCCCTAGTCCAATCCAGCTGGGTCTCTCCCAAGAGCCTAGTGCTTACCCGTACAGATGATTTACATGGGGGTTCACCCCAAGGGAGTTCATCCAGTTGCGAAAGGTCCGTTCCTCGCGCGTCTCTCCTAGATGAGAGAAAACGGGTTCACGTAACTTCTGCAAGCACAAAACTGCAGAGTTTTCCACTTTGCAAAGCAGGTAGCTTTGAGCAGCACAGCTCATGAATTAGGTTTTTGAGCAGAGAAAGGGCAGTTTTTTCTACTATAATTTTTTTTCAAAGGAATAAGGTTGCTCTGACAACTTTAGTTGTCAGAATTCCAGTCTGACAAAACAACTTCTAGTTTTGGATACCAGTTTGATTTCTCCAGGTCTCAGAAGAGCCTATCTTTTGCACTTTCTGCAATAAAAAGTAGCAGGAAGGTCCTTCACATGAGTGTTACCCAACTGCTGCCTGGGAGCCAGACAGCCAAAGCTCTAATCCCAGTTCTGCCACAAGTTCCTTGCTCATCACAGGAAATGGTAAAACTGACTTTCCAGCCCTGGCATGGGGACAGACAGGCTGCTGGCTGTGCTCCTACAGGTTCAGGCTTCACATAAGGGTCAGAGCAGCTGAACAAGCCGTCAAGTTCATCTGTTCTCATCTGCCCCAAGTAAGTAACAACTACTGAAGCCTCAAATCATAGGTGTTTCTTCGATGGAGATAACTTCACTGGGCACAGCCTCATGTGACACAAGCATTTACTGTAGATATTTCCCTCCTGCCAATTTTGTGACTGATACGGCCATCACCTTCCAGTAGGGTCCAGTCAATATCCTGGTTTTCAGGCTTCGTAAGTGCTGGATACTTGTTGAACAGGTTGGCAACGAAGGCCAGGTTCAGTTTGGGATTGCCACTGACCACATCAGCCGGTGTGACGAACTGCCGGCAGCCGAGACGATCTGCCTGCTGAAGCATGTACTCTGCTCTCCGCAAGTCATCCTTCTCCTGCCAGGGATGCAAGGGACAAGAGCTGTCATGGAAAAGATCAACTACAAAGCTGACAGGAAGCTCCTGATTGCTATCTGGGGCAATGTCACAACGCCACCTGCCTTCATTAGGCATCAGTCGCTCATCAAGCAAAGGGATGAAGCGTGCATGCTAATCCCTGCTGCTGTGGAAGTAGTTGTCCTGGTACTCTTCCTAGCATGGTGTTCTCCAAGTTTATAAGCCTTCCAACTTTTATGGTTTTTGAAGTTGGTGGCTCAAAAGCAGAACTCAGCATGCTCCCAAATGGAGCAAAACCACAAATCATTTCTCAATCCTATATGTTAATAGGCGGGTAGCGTTTAGGACTGCAACAACCACTCATTTAGCACATACCTGAGGTGCACACATGCACACTGACACTTTACACACTCTAGAAATTAAGATACTAGGTTACCTAGATGTCACAAGGGAATTACAGGGTACAGGTAGTTCAGCTGTACAGCGTGAGTACACAACATCCTGAATACTTACATTGAAACCCGACATGTTAATATCAATCTGAGGCTCTCCTTCCTTCTGCCCTTTAGGTGCAATTTGATTGAGGAGGTGGAAATAAGCTCTAGAATCCTGAAATGGATGACAAATAAAATTCAGGTCTGCTGCACAGCAGTGAACACACCACAGCAATTAATTTCAGGCTTATCTTTAACAAGTCATTGTGCATAACTGGTGTATGTACCTTTACTGAATTACCAAAATCTGTAAGCTTAAGAGAGCATAATGGCAGAAATCCAGGCAGCAGAAAAGCAAACAGAAAGGGAAAAGGTTAGAAATATTTAAGATTAAAATGATGGTGTATAACTGTTTGAAAGCTGTCTTTGCTGCGAGCTCTGGTGTCACAACCTGGAGGAGGCAGTGACACTGTGCTGCCCACTGTCATGCCCCCACAGCCAGATGCCCCAATGCAGCCCCTAACCCCTAAACAAGGCAGCCACTCCTACTGCTACAGCAGTGATGAAAATGGCTCAGCAAAGACAAAGTCCAGGCAAAAAGCTGATTACAAGACGTGTGAATGTTTCCTCCTGTGCCTGCCCTTTAGTGACAATATCTTAAAGGAGAGAGGCCAGAAATTGTCACAAACTAGGAGCAGACAGGTGCAGCAATTATTCATCAACTACAAGTCCTTTTAATCCTGACCACTAAGAAGGACCTTGACATATCCTCACAGCCTAGGGATTCTATGAGACAAGCCAACAGCTATCAGCAACGCTGCAAGTAATTTTGAAGTTGGAAATAAGAAGGGATAATGTGTATGCATGTATGCACACACAGAGGGGACAGCTGTGCTTTTTTTTTTCCTCCCCACCCCAACAGTCCTTTAACCTGGAATCCACTTGAGTCCTCTTTCTCCTCCTTGAAACCACTAGCCATGTGAATAAGCTCCAGAAATCTTTTGAGACCAGTGTCCAATAACCCCTCCATTGACCAGAAGTCATCACCCTCCATTTCTCACTAGTGCTGAGAGAGCCACTCACATCTAAAAGTAGCTGTAAGACTCCTTGCTCCCATTTCTGCTCAGCCCACATTAGACTCTAAAAAGCGTTGTTTCCTTTCCTCTCTCCAGCCCATGATGCTTTTGATGAAATGCCATCACCTGCCAAGAGTGTGTGGAAGTCAGGCTCTCCAGGGATGTAGTTAAGCAACTCACCCTAAGCAAGCTGCATGTCCTTGAAAAATTATTTCCATCAGCAAAAGATGGATTAGAAACATTTGAAAACACAGGAGTAATACCAGTTTCCTACTTGACTAAAACGTACAACAGCTTTGCAGTAGGATCCCACTAGTATTGGAGGAAAAACTCGGACAGTTCAACACTGGGCTCACGGCAAGAGAGAACAGCACTCTGGTACCTTAAGCATACCATCCATAAAAACCCTGTTAATGCCAGCTCAGTGTACTAAGGTTAAGAAAGGTCCTGTCTGCAGATGAAATTTTGAAATGATGAAATCATTTCCACATGCAAACATGGCCCCAGCCAGCTCCCAGACATTTCCCAGGCACATGCAGGCCAGAAGAACTCTCAGTACCTTGATATCTGAGCTGAAGTTATTGATTTTGTGCCAGCCTGCATTTTCCAAGTGGAAGTTGGCCCATCTTAGAAGCAGCTCTTCTGGGGAGAGTTTCATAAGGTCCTCCAGATTTTCACCATCACGAAGTAAGGCAGCCAGTGCTAGAAAAAAAAAATGCTTGTGAGGGGAAGGAAGGAGTTTCCAAGAGACAAACTTTCATGCCAGAATTAGAGCTGCAGCAGCATTTCAGAGGGAGAAGAGGGGGACAATACCAACTACTGATTTAAGTCAGAATCATCTGGGTGTTAGTGGAGTTTTCCCAAGTTGGCTGTTACACAAAAAACCATATATATGGTGGAAACAATATAGAAAACTGCGTGTAAAAATATTTTCCATTTTCTTGTATAACAAAATCCTGTCTTTCACGTGCAGCCTTTTACACTGATGACAGTAAGCTAAATGTAAATGTACCTCTATCTCAACGAAAAAGTGCTTACAAGTAGTTTCACAAACTTAAAAAAAGCCAAGATAAGCACCCTTTCAGCTGGCCAGTGCTTCCATTACCATGAATTTTCAATCTAAGTCAAACAATGTTACCACTTCACTCCTGGGAATCACAGAACAGTAGTGGCTGGAAGGGATTCTCTGGAGATCACCCAGCCCAACCCCCTTGCCAAAGTAGATTCATGTAGAGTAGGTTGCACAGGACTGCATCCATGTGGGTTTTGAAAAGTCTCCAGAGAATCAGACTCCTCAACCTCTGGGCAGCCTGTTCCAGAGCTCTGTCACCTTCACAGTGAAGAAGTTTCCCCTTAGGTTTAGGCAGAACTTCATGTGTTCCATTTTGTGCCTGTTGACCCTTGTTCTATCACTGGGTACCACTGAAAAGAGACTGGCCTCATCCTCTTGACACTTGCTCTTTAGATATTGATAAGTGTTGAGAAGACTCCTTCTCTGTCTTCTGTTCTCCAGGCTAAATAGACCCAGGTCTCTCAGCCCTTCTTTGTAACAGAGGTGTTCCACTCCCCTCATCATCTTTGTAGCCCTCCATTGGATTCTCTCCACTAGTTGCCTGTCTCTCTGGAACTGGGGAGCCCAGCACTGGACACAGTATTCCAGATGTGGCCTCACTAGGGCGTAGAGAGGGAGGAGACCCTCACTCAACCTGCTGGTCACACTCTTCTTAATCCACCCGAGGACACCAGTGGCCTTCTTGGCTACAAGATCACACTGCTGGCTCATGGTTAACCTGTTATTCACCAAGACTCCCAGGTCCTTCTCCGTAGAGCTGTTTTCCAGTGGGTGAACCCCAGACCTGTACTGGTGCACGGTGTTAGTCCTCCCAAGGTGCAGAACTCTACACTTGTCCTTGTTGAACTTTAATGGGTTCCCCTCTGCCCAAAGCTCCAGCTTGTCTACGTCTTGATTAATGGCAGGACCG
>NW_008599328.1:22603-38614 GCF_000691845.1 Merops nubicus
CAGGTTTGTATCATCAGCAAACCTGTGGAGGATACACTCTGTCCCTTCATCCAGGTCACTGATGAATGCATTGAACAAGGATGGACTCAGTACTGACCCACAGGGAACACCACTAGCTACAGGCCTCCAAGTAAACTCAGTAAAGTTTTACTTTACTTTTTTTTTTTTTACTCTCCAAGTAAAGTTTTATTTAAACTAAGAAGTTTAAATAAAAGACACTGAAGTTCCTCCATCCATCTGGGTGTTCTGACAGCCCATGCAGGAAAAACAGAGCTCTTTGAATTATTTGAAAAGTTTACATTTTGGAAGCTCTTGTGCTGGATCAAGTGTGCACAGAGAGAGAGCTGCAGCACTGCTCTCCTACAGCCAATAATGAAGTGAGTGCATAGCCACAGCATTAACAGTAGCAAGGAGGACTGCAGGAGAACCAAGTCATTACAAATACATTCCCCAAAGAGCTGAAGATCTCCTCTCTTCTTTCCTGTTTGTTTGTTTGTTTGTTTGGGGTTTTTTTTTGGTTTTTTTTTTTTATTTTTATTTTTTTATTTTTTTGGTGGGGAGGGTGATACAATTAACAGAATGCAAGCAGGCTTTGCCAGCCCTCAACACCATTACATATCTATGGCCAAAAAAACACCAGGTGAGTGTGCCCAGCCCAAGGCACCAACCACAAACCAATATGCTCACTCATACTGCAAGGCTGGAGCCAAGACTCAACTTAGAGACTCGTGTTCAGTCAGTTCTCCAAGCCTGACACACGTTACCAGGATGTCACAACCCACATACCTGAACCTTCTTCACAGCTATAAACAGGCTGGAGTGCACATGCCTTAAGGAAGACAAAGGAAGAGTACCCCCCCCTTTCAGCAGAGAGGAGGGGAGGGAAGAAGCAGCAATGGGACTGGAGAAAACAGCACACACAAGATGGTGTTCACACTTTAGAAGTAATCACTTAGTTTCAACTACCTTCATTTCGGCTGAGCTCGATGTCGGCGAACAAGCCAATCTTAATGATCTGCCAGAGAAGCCCAAGGACCAGGTGGGGTTTCCCTTCCCTCAAGTCCTCTGCACCAATATTGACAACATGACACCCAATGGCAGATGCAGAATTCAACGCCAGGTTCAGATTCTCCTGTGAACAGCAGAGCCAAGTGAGACACAGCCAGGGGAGATGCTGCTTTGCATTTCACCCAGCACAGTGGAGACTCCCGCCTCGTCCTTGTTCCAACAGCAGCAGCTCAGAGGAAACAATTCCAGTCACCCTCTGGAGGAATTTTTAACGGAGCCGTGGTGGCAGTAGGCTGAATCAATAAGAACTGAACTAGACACCAGGGTTCAATTTCAGCCTCTGGTATTTAGTTTCAGCCTCTGAGTTAGTCGCATCTAGTGGCATCAAGAAGAATAAGGCTAGAGAAGCTTTACGTTATACACACAGGCATGCTGCAAAAACCACCTCAACACTATGAAATTATTCAGTTAGCCAATGCCAATAATCACACTGTTTTAAAAAGACAGTGCTGTATAGAATCACCACAGCAATATCAGGTGGGCACAGCATTTCAACCATTTTACCCATTTTTTCATTAAGTTCACATTTTTGTCTTTTGAACTGTACCCACAGCACTGTCAACTATGTGCAGTACAAAACTGCACACACTTAATAATTAAATACACATTAGAAAACTGATGTCTTTGCAGAGTTCCACAATAATGCCTCAACCCACCATGCTGTTTTCATTAATTCTATCTGAATGTGTATTTCAGCAAGAATACAGAAACAGATTATACCTGAATTATGAATGGTGTGAGTTTCTTCTTATTAATTGCTCTTTCATCAATTGTGTCCGGAACAGAAAGATTGATACTGCACACGTTTAATAATTAAATGCACTCTTTAGAAAACTGATGTCTTTCCAGAGTTCCACAATAATGCCTCAACCCACCATGCTGTTTTCATTAATTCTATCTGAATGTGTATTTCAGCAAGAATACAGAAACAGATTATACCTGAATTATGAATGGTGTGAGTTTCTTCTTATTAATTGCTCTTTCATCAATCGTGTCCGGAACAGAAAGATTGATCATTTTGCTGGTAGGAGAAAAAACAATAATAATTGAACAACATTTAGTATTTAATCTCAGCAAAACTCAATGCACTGTTACAATACTCACCACAGTACATTTCCTGTTGCCCATTTGGTTTTGTGGTTTCTTTGGTTTTTTTTGTTTGTTTGTTTGTCTTTTAGTCAAGATAATGTAAATATTCACTTCTGATTTACACAGTCAAGAATGTATTTGTAACTAATAGCTAAGCCTGAAACCTTAAACACATTACTGGCCACTCCTGATCTCAGCTGCTGGAGCAAAAAGAGCACATGAATTATTCACACCGCAGTCACTGAACTAGCGAATACTCATTGCTCTGTTGATATTCACTGCAGATTCTAGTACAAAGACGTGCTTCCTCCTATTATAAAGGTGCACTACTATTGGCAAGAAAAATTGCCCTAAAAAAGCACAAACACCTTTAGACCTCAGCTGGGGGGTTGCACATGAATCAACAGAAAACATGGCAATTTTTTGCTTTATATTATGAGCTACTTCCTACTCTAGTTCAGCCTTTGCCTAAAGACTTGAGCTATTTGAAACTGGGGAAATAAAAAAAATAAACCAAATCACAGGCTAAAGAAAAAAGAAAAGAAATGAAAGGCAATGGGAAGCCTACTAAACATCTTTTGCATACTGATACATATTTACCAAAATTCCAGAGTGATCCAGTTCTCCACTATATTAATTCACTTACATTTAAAAAACAAAACAAAACCAAAAGAAACTCCATACATAGAAGTCAGCTGGTGTTTAGCAGCCCTTGACGCCTTCTGTTTTCCCCACACAGCAAAGTAAATTAGTTTACTCACTTTGTCCAGCTATTATCAAAATTAATACAGTCCCCAGAAAATCCATTTTTTCAGTTAATTCATTAGGTTACTACCATTCCCACAAAGGTCCATCTAAACATCCAAGAAAATGGGCTATTTAACACATCCACCCTCCCTCAAGCTACCTAGCATTTTGCCAAGTTTGCACTAGGACAACTTCTGCTCCTACAAGGCACCTTCTTCTCTTCATCAAACTCAGTCTCAAGCCTAAACAAAAAACACCAGATTGCTGATTTGGCATTAGAGCTGAAGCATCACAAAGTAACAGCCCTTTTACTGAGCCCCTTTTCATACGTGCAAAACATTATGCACACACTAGTCATAAAACCCAGCCTAGAAGAGGACAAAAATTCCCCTAACTACACTTGTGGGAAGCTATTTTGGTGATTTGCTTGTTTGTTTAAACTCAGGAGCCATCGTGACTTACCATAGCACAATCCCATCTCCAACAGCTTTGAACAGGTCATCTGTATTTGGGTTCATTGGAATAACGTGCCTACAGTCAGGATCATTTTCCAGGGCTTTGTTTATCCAGTTTACAAAGGCATATTTTTCTTCCTCTAAGATAACCAATTGTAAGTTTAATACAGACTCTTTTATAACATAGTAAAGATTTTCCCAAAATAATCGTACAATAGCTCAGGGAAATAAAAGCCCCACTATCATTATATACTATTATATATATACTAATATATACTATTTTATCAGTCACACTAAGTTTAAATAAATACGACTTTCACTTCTAATTACCAGAATATTCCTGTTATTTAATCATTGCTCAATAACTTTATTATATTCAAGTGTGACACAAGGACTTCATTGGTATGCAGAGTTAATGAAACAAATAAGCATGTATTTAATTTACACACCGCTCATCTTGCATTACCCTCTACTTCTGTCCTGCCCTCACTTGACACGAGATGGTTCAGCTACTGGAGAACATGGCAAGGCAGCAGAAATGTACTATTTTTGACATATGACCTCCCACTCGCTCAAGAGTGGAGCTGAAAGGCAGAGCAATACCTGAGTAGGAGTGCTGCGTCCCCTCGCTGGAGAGCTCCGAGGTGCCCCCGATGGCGCAGATTCCTTCCTTCCTGTTAATTGCTTTCCTGAATGTTTTTGCGATATCGCTGCTCTTCACTTCTTGGAAAATCTGTTAGACAAGAAAAACTCGCCTTCGTAAAATGAAAGGACCACAGAAGCTATTTCTTCTTGGCTTTAAAGCAAACTTGGTAGTAAAATCAGCGAACGTGAAGGGCCCAGCAATGGTGTAGTGAGATTAAATTTAACATGGACAGTGGGCAGTCATCCCACTTTCTCAAACACATATTGCAATGCCTATTGAAACAGAAGCATCAAAGTACCTCACATGGATTTACCTTTTCAAGTAGATCTCAAGGGACCAGAAGGCAACAAAAAAAACAGTGAAACCATTGCAGTTTGAGAGCTGGTAGACATGCAGCAGTTTCTGCAGGACCAAAGTTGAGAAAGCTGTTGTGCATTAACTTTTCTGCATAAGCCAGATGCTTACGTGACTGTGACTAAGTTAACACAAAAGACTTTATCCACAACCCAGGAAACAATTCTCTTTAAGCGTGTAACAGTCATATCTGCAATAATGTGTAACAAGGAGCACTTCAGGTAAGGATTCCCTCCCCCCTGCAACAGCAGGCTTGGCCTAGCTGACAAAACACCCTCATGTTTGAGGGCAGAAGAGATGTTTTAGCACAGAAAGACTAACAGGTGCCATTTGCTCAGGTTGTATGCTACTAGTAGTGGCCCTGAAGTACTACAGAACTGAGCAACGAGTAGGGGAAAAAAAAAAAAAAAAAAATGGTAGGCTTTCAAGCCATTGAAACTCCCTCAAAACTTAACCAAATCAGTTTCAACCACAAATGAAACATATGCAGGTTCTCTAAACTACCCAGAAAAAGGCAACAAAACAACACTGTAAAGAAGAACAACAAAGTGGTTCTGTTAAAAAGAGGGGAGAGGATATGCCCACCTGGTTGCAGATGTGTCACAGCAGGGTGAGCCTGCTGGGTGGCACACCTTACCTTCCCCAACCCCTAAACACAGGGAAGGTGGCAAGTCACAGTGATGCAGTACAGTTAAACCGTCTCCTGATGGAATACAGAGATTTTGCTCACTCCAGTAATCTGAGTGAAGAGGTGAGTGAAGACTCAAGAGCCCAAAAGTTTAGGGTTTTCTGGCTGATAGGTTTTAAACATAAGGATTTTGATACAGATGGATTTATTTTAAAATTTGCCAGACTAGTTACTGGCATTGCTTACCCTCTTTGAAAAATACATGCTTAATGCTGAGGTACCACTGAGTCAATTGCCGCAAATTTCAGGCCACTTCGTGTCATCCTTTCTACCTTAAACCCCAGCAAATCTGCTCAGAGCACAGCAGAAAACAGAGCAGCAGTAAACAGCAAAAGTTCTGTTTGCAAAAATCCTACAACAAACACTTGCTTCTACTGTATAACTTAGTTGCTCATAAGACATTTCATGTTTATTCAACCATTGGTACCATTCAAATGTAACAGAGGGATTTATTTCTTCCTTCCTAATGCAAAGTTAGAGTTACGGACCAGCTCAAACGAACAGCTGAAACATGCACCCAGCATGCAAGTGTGCACAAACTGCAAACAAACTCCAACTTACTAGTTGACTCCGAACTCAAAAGTTCAGAGGGTCTGAAAACAATTAAGGAACAGAAGGTGAAGATAAATTAAGAAACATCAAGAAAAACAGTTGACATGAAAACAGCTCCCTCAATGTACTGCACATACTTTTATTACTCTTTCAGCATTCAGTCATCAGAGTAATAAAAGCATGAAGAGGTGTATATTGAACCGGTATCTCAGAAGAAGTGTTGTGCTTTTGTAAAAATAAAATTAAGAAAAAAAAAAAATTCTGACTGGTTTCTACAGAAAAAGGCTGAAGGTTAGACTCATCCTCCAGCTACTCCTATCTCCTTACTCCTGTTCTTCCCTTTTAAGGCAACAAACACATTCAAATTTTCCTAGATCAGCATCTAGGACTAATCTCCAAGTGTGTCTTGAAATGCCCTCTCAAGTCTTTAGCAAATACCTGTAGTCCCATTAAATTGAGAAAGGAAATTTTACTGCTTCACTGGGAAAACAAGCATTCATGTATGTGCCTGGAAAAACTGAGTAGCTTCCAGTCAATACTGTAAGCTTGGAGAACTGGAAGCCTTTTTTCCAGCTGTCACCACCTCATGTGGAAATGTTCTTTTGGCCTTCAACAAGTTTTCATATAGGAAAATCTAAAGGCACTGACAGCACAGAAGACTAGTCGTACGCAGAGGTCTGTAGAAAGAACTGATTTTTACATAGCAAGTCCTCAGAAGCGACGTGTTTGTAGAGAGAAAACTAGGATTAGGCTAAGTGGCTGAGAAGCCAGGTTCAACTTCTTTTATCCCCTTCCCAAAGTTTTGTCTAAAAGGGCTCCCCTAGGCAGCTGGAAATTCAGAAATAACACTTACATAGACAAACTCTTCAAAACTAATCTTCCCATCTTTATTCTTGTCACTGTCGATCATGAGTTTCTGGATGATCTCTCTCACTTTGTACCCAGGCAGAGGCAAGTTGGCTTCCTTGAAGAGCTCGTGCAACTCGTAGTCACAGATGAACCCATTGCTGTTGAGGTCTGAGGAAGAGACGGGACAGCAGAAGGTTTTAGAAATGTGCCAGTACCCAACAGGTACTCTAAGGGTATGCAGACAGCAGGTCAGAAACACAGCCCCCAGGTTCACAAGTGCTTTATGGAGAGCAACCTGTGCACTGGGGACATCTACAAGACACAGAGGTAAGGAGGAATGTCCTAGTGTAGGCCATCACAACATAGCTGTTTTGGGGCCATACTGCAGAGCATTCATCTTTGCTGAAAGCAAGTTCCATGCAGAGCACAGACACACCACAGGATGACCACACCAAAAAAAACCAAAAACCAAAAAACAACAAACAAGCCCAGGTAGTACACTATTCAATGGACAGCACCAAGAACACACTGGGAATCACAGGCACATGGTAAACACACACAGTGCATCCTCAAGGAGGGTCTCAGTGCAAGCCATGAGATCTCTAGTTTTGGGCAACTGCAGCTTCAAGAGCCATTTGGGATGGCTTTTGGCACACATGACCAAATCCAGTGTAAAAGTTTCAGAACAGAGCATCTGCATTTTCATAAATGATCTCCAATGTGTTTCTTTTTACATCTAACTGCAGCTGGCTTTGCGTGTTAAAAACAGACAGTAATGAAACACAGCACTTCTTTCTTGCTGAACTGAAAACACTGAGTCAGCTCTGCATTTATGTTTTTTTATCATGTTGATAATGATGTTACCATTTATTGCTGGCAGAAAATTGTGGCCAGCTATTTTAATACTGCCCAAGAATACTCTGCAAGGATATTTGTATTGACAGTCAACCACCAAGCCACAGCAGCACTGCACACTTAGTGACAAGTTACCACCTACTTTTAGGAAGTAGTAGATTTGGCAAGAAAGAAAACAACAATCTAGCATCAGCGTGGAGCTTTTCACATAAACAGATCCCAGCCCCTTTGGGAATGTCTTCATATCCATTGACACCACAGGGCAAATCCAGCAGCCCTAGCCTTTCTTCAGGCAAGTGAGGTTTTGCTACCATCACGGACAGGCACAGGTTGGGTGCCTCCTTCCTCAGGCTAACCAGGATGAACAGTGTTGTTAGGTCCACAACTCAGTAGAGTTAGGCCCACAAGCAGCCAGAGCATTCAGATGGCCCAGATTCACATCTCAAAATATAAGCATGATCCTCCACCATGTTTGGAGAGACAGGGATTCAGGGCATGTTGTGCTGTCACCAGCTCAGTAGTGATGTAAAAATCCCTTTGCCGTAGGCAAGTGATACAGATGGCCCAGGGAAGTTAATGCAGTGCCTGATCTACTATTTCCTCCTTAGGGCTGGGGCTGTGGGGAGATACCAACTCTGGATTACTCCTGCTGGTGGGGAAATGCTTGGATGTGCTAAGGAGGTGGAGATGTGACAGTCTCCTGTGATCATCATTTAACCACAAGCTCTGCAAAGTCAACACAGTGCCTGTAATGAAGACATCACCCAAGCTCTTTAAGGCTAAACAAGAGCAGTCTCTACATTTAGACAGCTGTATTACCTTCTCCCCCACCTCCAGAGCTCCTGGAGCTATGATGGTGCACTGCTGAGTGCAGCTCACCACCACTAGCTGCCAAAAACACACCATGCTGCAAGGCACTCAGTCCTGTTTGGCTTCACCCAGCCACCGTTCTGCACATGTCCCACATAGGAGGATTTGGCTGCCAAGGCAGTAGAGTTAAATTTGACTCAAGCAACAGCTTCTGCTGTCCAGACACCCTCAGACTGCATGCTGCTGCTGGCTCCCCAGCCTGCACAACGCCCCAGTATTTGGTTTTGTTCAAGAGAGAATCGCACCCCATAGTCACTGGGGTCAGTATTTATGTTTAAAGGAAGATATTTTCAAGAATAAAGCAATGAGGATAGCTCTACAGTCCATTGTGTCAGGGATGGAGGGTGTGTTTAGCAAATTTTTGAAGTCCATTTACTTTTAATGAGGTGTCAGTGGTGCATTTTGAGTTTTATTTCACAGCAATGTTCCAGCAAGCAGCGTGTCTGCACCACCTCTCCAACCCTCCAAATCTTCCAGATCCATACAGGATTTTAAAATTGTTTTTATAACTTAGCATGCAAGTGAAATTCAGAGGATTAGTGGTAAACATCCGAAGTAACACAAAGCAAACCTGTAGTCCCCTCCTACACCACAGTCCCCAGGTCTCCCAGGAATTAAAGAGCATCAATTACAGGGGGTTAATAAATACATTAAACTACCTTATGAAATGTCAGTGTTTACAATAATACTGACAAAATAAAGTAGTTTGGGACAATGATTAATGATAGCAACAGGCTGCTGTCTGGCCTTCAATTTTAGAATTTTATTCCAAAAAAGTATAAGCTTACAAAGGCAAGCTTTATTAAAGAGTCCAGCTTGAAATGTCATCAGCAAACTATTTCCCCTCTAGATAAATTACAGCTCCTTCTGTTACAGTTTTCTTATTACTAAATCTAACTCCACAATATGCATCTTTTCCCTATCTCACAGCCAGTGGAGAGAAAAAAAAAAAAAAAAAAAACCACAACAGAAAAGGAGGGCTTTTCTAATCTCCAGGGCCTCTGAACCCAAAATAAACCCTTGCTTTCACCCTCAGTATGCCTATAGCTAACACTCATTGCTTTAGTCTGTGCTTCACTGAAGTGGTCACAACCTTTTGCTACACTGTGGGTAAACCCAGAAACACCTGCTCATCACTTCTTTCAATCAATCCACCACCTAAACCTTTAAGTTTTACCTCTACTCAAACGGTAGTAGGCAAAAGATGGAGAAAAATAAGAGTTCAAAATCCTTGATAGGACATGGGGGGTGACTGTGATTTGGATTTGGTAAAGGTTTTCCTCTTAACACGTTTATATCAACCATTCAGAAGTGCTTCTGAACCAGGCGTGCATGTGCCAAGTCTGAGGTATTCAGAAGTGAAAGGGAAAAATACAAAATATGGCACTTCATGAGGCAGAAGTGTGTTGGGTAAGACAGCAGGGAACCAAGTGCAAAAGTCCCCATCCGTAACACACTCGAGGAAAAAGGATGCTTAAACATGTTTAGGTCTCAGTTGTACATATGAAACTCTGCGTATCTTTTAAGGGTACAGAGTAGTTCAAGGAATTAATCCCCAGCCTTATATTTATATTCATTTGCTTGCAGAACAGAAACCATAACTTCAAAACACTGATTGAAATGTAAGTGAGTAGTCAAGCCCAGGCCATTGTCTGGTCCATCCACACCTGCTTAGCAGACCTCAGTCTCAGCCTGGAAACACCAAACCTGGCTGAAGGGCAAATATCAGGAAATTACTGCAGTCTGAGTCAACTTCTGCCTGTTTTGAGGATTCTGTTCACCCCCGCAAAGCAGCATCTTCCCAGTTCTCCCGGTGTGTCTAGTTCAAAAATTATTTACCTCTTCTCACTGAAAAAAAAATAAAAAATTTGCAGCTCTGCCACTTAAAGAGCAACCTGAAATACACTTACACGTGAGTGGCTGTGACTTAGGAGCACGGTGCCAGGGAAGATGCTGCCCATCAGGAGAGGCTGCTGGCCAGCGGCTCTCAGCACCTGCGCTACGCTCAGGCAGCACGTCATCAAGTGTGAGGGACACACTGTTGAGTGATGCACTGCAACTCACACAAACCCCTTGAGTCTCAGGACCTGAATTCCTCCAACTCTTAACATCCCAAATATCCACCTGTTACTCTGCTGTAGTATGAGGAAAAGATTAAAAGAACATCTATAACCCAAATACTTTGGGAGTGGAATTTATGAGCAAGACAGATCTATTAGTTAAACTGCAAGACCCCCACACCAAGTTTCTCATTTTGCAATAAAGATGCTCTCATTTCAAGTTTTAGTTTCTTGGTCACAGAAAGGCAGATTTAAGTGTTAAAGCCTGGTGGATGTACCAGCCCGTGATTTTGGCTTGGTAGCAGACTCAAGTAACTGTAACTATCGATGAACTATGTGATGGAATATGTGGTGGACACATTCTTCTCTTACCATGTCAAAATGCCTTTAGCCCTGTGAACATGACAGATAGGCCCGAGACCCCCACAACGCAGCTGCTTCCCTTCACACTGTCTCTGTTTCTGCTCTGGCATCACAGTCAAATGTACAAAGCAGCAGCACTAAAACAAGAGTGGTCACCTCTGCAGCACCAGTAAGTTCCATAATTATTTCCAGCATTAACTGCAGGCACAACTTATGGTGCCTTGCTGGATGCCCTGCAACAGGGCTAGACTTCAGATGAAAGGTGGACTGAAATGCTTCTCTTAATACAATCTGAAATAGTATTCAACAGCTGAAGAGGCTGTCAAAATAGAAGCAATCCCAAACGAAATCCTTCGGCATATGGCCCAGAATTACTAATGGAAGAAAGCAAAATTGTTTTAACAGACAGGCTATAGCCTGGATTAATTATAATCTGCCTGATGGAAAGGAAACTACAGCACATCTAAAGTTTCCCATTTCTACTGAAAGATGCATGCATGCCAGGGTACTAAACCTGGGAAAGGTCACTGCTGTGATGTACGATCTTCTGCCCATATGCAGGTGGCGCAGCAAAGCCACAATAAACAAAATCCAAAAGCTGCTTCAAGTTCTGGCTCAGCTTCCTAGCTTCCTCCTGACAAGTACTTAAAATAGCTTAAATAACAGGATGCAAAAGGGGAAAGTAACCACATGTTTCCTTTTAAGGATATATGCTTAGCAGGACATATTCTAGCAGGATCACAGATCCCTATTTGCCTTAAGCTTAACATTTCAGGGCATTGTTTTACCACCTTGCAGCAGTGAACAAAATGTTCAGCTTGGTTATGATTTTTAAGGACCTTGTGTTTCCAGAAAAGATGCTTATCTCTGCTACTGGAAGCACGGAGAAAGACAAATAAATGGAGCTAGTTTGCAGATTTTGTTCTGCCATGCCTCCCCTATGAAGGTCCACTGTTCAGCCAAGTACATATGTACACATACCTGCTCTAAAGAACAAATACAGAGATCAGCTGAGATTTGGAGCACCCTGCTCTTCTTCCACTGACCTGTAGGTCATTCAAAGCTCTTATGCTCTGCTAAACTTTCTTCATATGTTAAAAATGCTTTTTTTCCACACTGCTGCTTACCACTTGGATCACTTCCAATACAAATACCCAATTGTAGGATGCTGGGAGCTGCTTGTCTAAGCTGTAGCTGACTTTACTGTTAAACTTAAACCATGGTTTCTCTGCAATGGACTGCTTCTAGTAAGGAGCAGGTAGTTTGTGGGACTCTTGGCTTTAGCTTTTGGTCAGAAAACAGCACATCAGTTGCATGGGAGAGAGGGGATACCTGCAAGTGGCATGGAAGGCAAGTGGTGACAGAGTACACATTAACACACCTCATTTCCTTCCAGTATCACCACAGTCTCAATCTAGTCCAGCTACACACAGGAAAGCTGGCCAAACACAGACCTTTAAAGTCGCATCAACTAGATCCAGAGAAGCAACTTGCCCCATGCTAGAGTTAAAGCACGGCCCCAGGAAGTCCATGCAGACACACACTGGAGAAGGGCAAATCTTGGTGAGCAGAAACAGCCCCTCGAGATGGTTCCTCCTCCCCACATCTCTTTTACGACATCCTAGAAGCTAGCTAGTTGAGCTTTGCTATAACCAGGCTTCTTAGCTGTGTTCCAAGTCATCCAGATAGCTGCGAGATGAAAGAAAGGTTTCATTCTAACTATCAGCCTTAGTCCAGCTTTTCTGCACATTCACTAGAGATGGCATTACAAGTTCCTAGTGAAAGTCAATTAGTGACCAGTTTTATATCCCAGGGCAAATATGGCTCCTTTATGCAAGAATAAAAGCAATGAGAGCATTAAAGACACTCCTGACAGGTATGTCCCACAGCAATACCTGTGGGCTGGTACCATGCCTAAAGCACACAAAATAAAAAGCAGCTGAAAAGGACAAACAGATCCCATCTCACTTCTGAGTATGTCCAGGCTGATTATAACATTCCTCAATAATACCTAAGTTTTGACACTGCTCTTATAATTTAAAACCAAGCAGGGGCCCACCTCCTGACGAGGGTGAACTGGTTTCCTAAAGCAAACCCATATTTGACTTGGGTTTTTCTGCATTTTCAGTGCAAAGATAAACAGCCAACCTAATCTCAATAATTTTTCCCCACACTAATGATGAAAAGCCATCACATTCCAGCGAGGCTGATAACTCTAATTTTAATCAAGGACAGAACAGTCTGCCTGCATCCCAGCCTTATTAAGGTTTGCACTCAGGCACAAGACAACAAGAAGCATGATGGTCACTCATATCACTCCGGAGCAGCTCACTCCTACCTGCTGGAAGAGTGAGACAGGTGAGGGAATGGCCTAAAATGCAACTTGTTTCAAGTATCAACGTCGCATCCTGCTCCATGAGAATCAGTTGTCTTTGAAATTCATATTTCTCTCCACAGATTGCAAACTTGGAGTGAGTTTTGAGAGCTACCCTGCTTTAGAGGGCAGTTTACCCCATACAGATGCTAGGAATCTACCAATTTGTATTTATAACCAGTGCTCAAGTGATGCCCATGTCCAGTTAGGAAAAAGAAATGCTGGCTCTGATCACTTACTTGTGCAACTCGCTCCCAGCCAGTGCCAGTCCCGGGTGTGGTTCCCCAGCTGCACACACTGACCTCAGCCCATGCTGCTGCAGTCCAGCTCCCATCCCACCCCTCCCTGGCTTTCCTCTGATTCTCCAGCAAGCCATATCAGGAAACTAAAACAGCAGAAGACCATGTTCTCCATGATGTCATTTTTTTGCCCATTTCAGCTTCTTGAAACAACCTTCCAGCAGTTCTGCAATGCCAGCACAGGAGGAAAGCTGGAAGGCAGATAGAGCAGCCTGGGCTGTGCAACCCCTTGAGCATCGCAGGCTGTTAGGGAGGTGAGAACCAAAGGAAACAGAGCCACCAGAGGCACATGCACTGCAGCCACAAAGCATTTTATTAACACCACAAGCTGCTCCATAATGGCCAGGTAGACAGATAGTAATTAGGTTTTGCCTACAAGCTTACCACACGCAGCGTCTCAAACGCATCTGCACAAACCAGAAACATTGCACCTACTTTTACTACCTACACAGCTCAGCCAATCTGCCAAAACTAACATCATCTGTACCAAACAGTGTGTAAGCCTTTAACTGCTGCCTGGGCCAAAGTAATGCAATACGTGTTTGGATATTTCTTCTACCATCAGGAACCAACAAAGCCCACCCTGGAGCAACAGGGCAAGGTTGTCTGCCAGTGCTTACTGACAGCCAGGCTGCCCTTGTCCCTTCCTTTATGCTCCTCGGCTATAAGTGGCAAGCCAGAAGCAACAAGGCTGCCAAGGGACTCCTTGATCACAAGAGCAGCAGACTGCCCACACCCTGCTGGCACCACTGCTCACAGGGGTAGGATAAAGCCATTTCAAACATACAGCAGACAGGAGCAAGGTGCCCTTTTCTCAGCATGACTTACCAACTTTGCCAAAGGCCTCTTTGAGCTCCTCCAGCTCATCTTTGGAGATTTGCATGGTGTTGGCCATCTCATGAATTTAAGGAGTAACTAAAAAGAAAAAGGACATTGTGTGAAACCATGCTGCATTCAAACACACGCAATTTTAAAGAGCAATATAGCAACAATCAGTACCAAGGTCACTACAGTTCTCAAAGCCACATTTATCTTTCCACTAAGAAAACAGATGTGTGAAACTCGGAAGATGGGAAATGCACTCCTTAACAAGTCAAAAATCCCATTAGCCTTGTTAATATTTAGCTCTGTGTATTTATTTAATGGGCTATGCTGCTCTGCACACATTAAAGTACCTCCTACTGGTGTGTTCTGTAAGTCAGAAAAGCTCACATCTTCAGAGATTTTCCACAACTTCAAAATCAGAATCCAGCGTTAAAATATTAATGCAAGTGATCCTGATTGCTCTGCCTGCCTGCCCCCTGACAGCACACAGCTACCAAACCCACAAAG
The DNA here is from genome assembly GCF_000691845.1 of Merops nubicus. Lineage (NCBI taxonomy): Eukaryota > Metazoa > Chordata > Aves > Coraciiformes > Meropidae > Merops > Merops nubicus. The sequence goes on from NW_008599328.1 coordinate 37,205, forward strand.
TTTGAACGGTAACTGAGAAAGGTCTTTCTGCACAAAGCAGTATACCTGATACTGTTTGCAAAAAGGAAATAGTTTGCTTTTCTACAAGAAAACTGTTTGAATAATCACCTGCCTGCTTCCCCAGAGTCAATAAACTCTGTAAGCAACAGGCTGTTTGTACTGCCACTGACCCCCTCCACTTCCCTCAGCAAAGCACAGCAGAAACACTGCAAGCAAGTGCAGAACAGCAGGCACCAGCCACGCTCAAAGCCCAAGTATGCAGAAACTCTGCTTTGGTCAGATCTGCTTGTTGTTTAAGAAACAGAGTTTCTTAAACATACAGTTCCTACACCCACCTGCTGTAATCCTCCTTTCCAAGCACTGACAAGATGTCACCCAGCCAGCCTGGGCAGGAGGTTTCATCATAAGGATGGGAAAAGGCCATCACCTGCCCACACTCCCTTCCCCTGGCATTCATTACAGCAGCATCAGATCCCCTGTTGGGACTTTGGCCAACATGACCAAGAGAGATCTGCAATTGATAGAACAAGGCAAACAGGGCAATCCCTGTGCAGGAGCAAAAAGGCAGGCATCAATAAGGACATCCTAACACACATGCTAGCTCTCGCCCAGCATCTTTAAAATGGGGATCTGGGCAGGCTCAGTGTGACTTCAAATTATATTTGCATCCCTAGATTTTCCAGCTCCCACTTTGCTAGCTGCAGTCACTGTAAGTTGAGCAACAAAAGGTTCTTCCTCTGCCTATGGGAACAGACACAGCTGCCACCTCAGTAAGCAAAGGCATGAGGGTTAAATTCAGCTTTCCAGACTGTCAGAAGGCAGGATCCCAAACAGGCTGGCTCACTGCTGAGTGACAAGAGGCTCAGTTTCACAAATGCCCATGCTCTGATTTGCAAGCCTCTTTGTCTGAGGCTTCCAGCTGCCTTCAAAAGCACTTGTTAGCTTAAGAACACAAGTTTGCCTGTAGCTGTAAATATTCATTTTCTGTAACACTTTAGTCAGTTTGCAAAGAACTAAGTTGTTAGGGCTGAGTGCGATGGGCCGGTGTGGCAGGCTGGGAAAGCAGCTCAGACAGATGCTAGCAGCAGAAAAAGTCAACAAAAAGTTGCATCATTGCAGAGACACGAAGGAAAGCACATCAAGACCCCACCTTGCAGCATCTGCAGAGCTGCCAGACGACACAACAAGATGTTTAATATCTAGTAAAACCCACTAACAGCAAGATGGCCAACTTCATCATTTGGCTTGTACTGCAAGAATGGGGCAAGTGGAGGAAGTGCAGCAAAGGTGCATCAGACAGAAGAAAAAAAAACAACCACAGTAAATTTTTAATATTATTTCACAGTTCACAAGTTAAGCCAGTTGACCAAGGAAATGTTACTATGCATGTCCTTCCAAGATGCAGGAATG
>NW_008599328.1:38642-40540 GCF_000691845.1 Merops nubicus
AGGAATGCTGTGTGCTGCACTGTCTGTCTTGTTGGATGCCTCTGGTCTGGGACCAAACCCTGTTCCTAAAGCAGACCCTTCCCTGTAGTACTCCCCCGGGGTGCCTGAGCATCAGTGCCATCAAAACACGTCTGTTAGTTCCAGGGGTAAAAGAGCTGCTCAGTAACACAGTCAGCTGAGCAAGCTTGGAGCATGCCACAGGAGGTGGATTTCACAACTGGCAGAAACACTTGAGGAACACTGTCAGAAACTGAGAGTTTTGACTACACAAGCAGGTAGCACAAGATTCCAGACGGGGGGGGCCAAGCTATGAGACTAAGACTTCAGCCAACTCTCCTACACAAGTTCTGCCTTCTTCCTAATCATCATTTGTACCAACTCAAACTATGAGGATTTCCCTTAAAAAAAGGATATCCAGAAGCAGCACTATCTAACCACTTCACTGAAATTTAATTTGCTGCTGACTAACATCTTTAACACCAAATAACCAGCAAACACCACTTTAAGCTGGGAGCTTTTAAAAAAGCTCCACTGTTTTGACTTTATCAGAGAAATATCACCCTCTGGATATGATCTGCAGTTGTTTGTGTGGGTCTTCACTAAAAAACAAAACAAAACAAAACAAAACAACAAACCACATACACACCCCCAAACCTTCCAGGCCCTAGGCTGTTCAGCTCAGTCAGTAAGTCCATAAAACAGGTTTAACTCTCAGTTTTCATACCACTTCTTCCTTTTCTGTTTCTCTGCTTGAGAGGAGTGGGGGTGAATTTGAAGCAACAGATAAAAAGCAGACACACAACCTTTTTATAGTTGTCTGGGAAGTGGAAAGTATGTTATACGAAACAGAGTATGAAAACGTTAGTGGGCCACAAAGTTACAAGTTGTACACCAACATCGGCACACTGGGCCCAGGAGCAGCTTTTCAGTTTCTTGGTGTGTGGGTTTTTTTTTCATTTGTTTGTTTTTAATAGCTGAGTCTAGGGCATTCAGAATCGTGTTTGTGATTCAGTTACATTTTTAAACAAGAGGCTTTGTCCCCACAGCCATAAATAGGCCTTTTATCACACTGGCACAGGGATCACACATCAGCTGCCTTACTAGAAGCCCTGTGGGGATGCAGCACAACACAGCTCACGCCTCACCACATCACACTCACTTCTACCCTAGCAAAGCCTCTGCCAGGGCATGCAACGGCACCACAGACAAACCCACATTTGAAGACCCACTTTAGAGGGAGGAAGAGAGAACAAGAGGAAAAGGGGAGATAGAAGCAAGCTAATGATCCCACATTCATTTTTTACCCTGGTGACAGATGATCTATCAGTCAATGCACACAGAGTGTATACGGAAGCAACTCCTACTCCAGATCCTTTTTGCTCCTGCCTTCTTCCCTTACTCTGCAGAAAAAATGCAAAGGCAGCTCCATAACACACAGATACACAAAAGCAGCTTCACTGAAGAGTGACAGGCAGACAGCCCAGCCCATTTCTGTCCTCTGAAGACTGCGCTGCACATCAGAGCTACTTTAAGTGCATCCCAGGTTTTTGAGTACCAATTCCCTTCCCAGTAAGAGGCTGTATAAAGTTTCTGTGCAAACAAGTTTTACAGCTTCTAAACTCACTGCAGTCACTGAATCAAGGTTAGTTTATTTGCTCTCCAGACAGAACTGCCATACGGGCAGGTCAAATAGAGCTGCCTCAGCCCGTGTGTTTTAACAGCTGTAAGCCACCTGGAGACAAGCCACTGCAGAGGGGACTGTCATGGGAAGGATGCCTGCACTGCAGAACTCCGCACTTCCAGCACAAGTGCCAGGAGCTGACCAGGACATTGGAGTGGATTAACTGCTCAGACAGCAACTTAAACTCAGGCCCAGAGAAAAAGCCCCCAAGACTCTT
>NW_008599328.1:40626-47599 GCF_000691845.1 Merops nubicus
TGTTCAAACATTTGCACATCTCCTTGAAAGCTGGAGGATTAATTCAATTTTGAAAGCAAACGGCAACCAAATATTTCCTGACAGCCACTTGAACGCTTCCAACAGAAACAGAGCTGGAATTTGGTGCTGATCCAAATGGAAGAATTTGCTTTCTTGTTAGTTTGAAAATTGAGCCATCCCATCCCTCCCAGAACTGCCCTGTTTTAATATTGCTACAACTGACTGATTAACAACATCAATTTCTTTACTCAAATGGGCAAACACAAACATATTAAAGTGTCAACAAAAAGGTATTAATATGACCTTTCTCCACCTGATTTAAAAAAAAAAAAAAGCAAGCTAGGCCTAGTCTGGAGCAATGACTCACCCGGTATGTACTCCCCTTTTTAGAGGAACCTGTGGTTTTGCTGCCTTTTTATGACAAAGGCTCCAGACATGAGAAGGCAAGTCAGTCAGAGTTTGATAATTCAAAACACTTCATACCCCACATGCCTCTGAACACTAATATCAGCCTTGCTCTCGGAGTAAGGAACCAGACAGCCAGACACTGGGTACCCCCACAACCCACAGCAAGTGCCAGAGCCCCCAGGCCCACAGCACTGACACAGCCACCTGGCTAATTTGGAGCTAATTTGGAGGGAATACTGGTGATTCATCTGATGTAGGATCTGGCCCCCAGGCTTCTTGTGGCTCACCCCATCCTCCTTTGCCTCCCTGTTTTGCAGGTAGGGCTGGGTCCGCCAAAAGCTGCATCAGAGAATGGTGTGGCCATCTCCACTCACTTCCACCAGTCACCCCACCCAGCTCCTTTTGCAAGCTGTGTAAATCTTAGAATCATAGATTCACCATGGTTGGAAAGGACCTCAAGGATCACCAAGTCCAACATTTTTCCCAACATTTCCCTAAACACTAGACCATACCCTCAAGTGTCACATCCACTCATTTTTTTAACACCTCCAGGGATGATGACTCCACCACCTCCCTGGGCAGACCGTTCCAGTGTCTAACCATTCTCTCAGTGAAGAAATTCTTCCTAATATATGATCGAAATCTTCTCTGGCGCAACCTGAGGCCATTTCCCTTCATCCTATCATCCTGGTCACCACAAAGTCCTTTCTAGACCTCTGCTGCAAAGGTCTCTTCCCCACTGCCACACAGAGCCCTTCCACAGGACCAGAAGCATCACGCCCATGCTGGCATGGCTGTGTGAGTTCCAGAGCTGCTGGACCAGCCCAGGGCAGCCACTCTGCTCAGCCACTGGTGAGGGCTGAAAGCCTGAATTTTCTTTGCATCCCTTTGCAGGTGACTGGGATGCTGCAGAGGATGCTGCAGGGATCTCCTGACACTGCAGGAACCCTTGTCCACAGACACTGTCCAGCCCATGGCTCATGCTGCATTTATAAACACTTGTAGGCAGGAGAGGGTACTCATACCCACTCCACACCCCATTGTTGGGTGCACCCAGCAGGTCTGCTGGCTCCTTTTTCTGTTCCTGTTCAAACAAAGCCTTTTGGGCTTTAAAGACATCTTCAAACTTGGCACCAACAGTGGGAAATGAAAGCTTGCAGAGCACAGACTTGGTCTGATGAGTTCTCCAGAATACTTACCACCACTTTGCTGGGAGACAGGGAAAGTCAGGGATCGATGGCCTGTAAATAATCTATCATGCAAACCATCCTCTCCTGCTCATAATCAGTTCACATGTTTCAAACGATGTCATGTTTACCAAATTCCTCCAAAAAAGCACCACTTGTTATGTGTGGTTATTAGCAAACACCACGCTGCTGCAAGCACATAAAACTTTTATTTGGCAATTACTTTGCAGACAGTCCCTGGTAAGAGGCACAGGCTGAAACCAGACCAATGTTACTCCACCTGCAAAGACCTCACCGCTGTGGTGTCAAACACCTCACCAACAGTGTGACACTGTTACAAACCACTGAACTGCAGAAATGACTTTGCTGTTGCCCCTACACACAGTACACACCGAGTACATACTCTGGTGCTGGTTGTGTAGCCCACCAGCTGTTATAGAGCCACTTCTTGCATCACAGAGAAAAGATAGAGGACCAGGTAGCAATTCCACTGCACAGGAACCTTATGGCTCACTTTTTCCCAATCCCATATAGTGATTACCTCCAGCTGTTGTTTTTGAAGCATCTCTACATCAGCAAAAGTCCCATTAACAGTTTTTGCTTTATAGTCTTTAAAATCCCTGAACCTGTCATGCTGGGAGAGACAGATGTGAGCAGACTGTGAGACTTTGCTTCTGTTGCACAGCTCACCACTGCAACAGGGGGGGGGAAAAAAAATCTCTTAGATCCATCAGGAGCAGAGGGACATGCTGGAGTTAGCTTGCCAGTGGCTCTCTCTGGATTTGTTGGTATGTCTCTATGGGATACCCGTCTCTGGGCACACTCCTTTCTCTAGCAGGTCCAGGTTAAAAACACAGTTTCTCCCAGCTAGACCTGGATTACAGAATCATAGAATCATAGAATCATAGGGGTTGGATAGAACAATGCCAGAGATTTTTCTGAACAGCGCTTAGGTAGATGCCCAGCAGGTATCTGGGCTGCACAGAGGCAGAGTCACTTCAACCGTATGGGAACAACTGCAGCGAACCAGTTTTCCTATGCCACCTTCTTAGACTTTAACTGCTGCCCCAACATCCACAGACAGCCTGGAGAACTCGATCCTTCACTTTTTGCACACTGGTCCAAGTGTTTTCTCTCCCTTCAAGACAGAACAAGTTTTCACTAGCTTAAATCCTCTTAAATACTTATTAAAAACTACTGTTAACCCATCAGCAAATTCATATGTCTCTGATTCCCCTGCACAGCCAAGGAGGTTTTCTGGGGTACAGCCAGGCCTAGATAATAGTGAGCATGTTCAGCACCCTGACCCAGAACTGAGCTATAGCCAGTACCCTCAGAAAACCCCAAACCACCAACTCACAGCACCAAATAGGAATCAGCCCTTTGCTAAAAGCTGATGTCCTCCAGGGCAGCATCCAGAATACTGAAAGGTAGGGATATGACAGAGAATTTGCAAGGTTCGGAGTACACAAATCACTCTCACAGATGCAGAAAAGTGAAAGATAGAAAGCAGCTGAGGACTCTCAGCCATGTGATATCCAATTGCCCAAAGGCCAGAGGAGAGCACAAGTCAGAGTAACACAAATTCCAACTGTATGTGGGAGGGGAAAAAAAAAGCTTCCACAGTCCTCAGTGCAGGCCCCTCCAACACATCCCTATCCAGACCTGAAGGACTATGAGCCAGAGGTGTCTCTGATGCACACTAAGGAGTGACAGGCAATCCTGAAGCAATGTAGAAAGATGCTTGCTCACTCTCATGGATACAGCATTTACTATGAGGAAGATGAACAGACAGAAACATAAAACCGGAAACTTCCAATGGAAGGGAAGCACAGAAAGCTTTCTACAGACCTGCATTCTTCTCTGAAAATTCCTGATGTGGAATATCAGGGCAAAGTGAATTGGATGGATGGTCAAAGCGGATTGGATGAATGGTCAAAGAGCAGGGGCAGTATTGACTTTCAAGGTGGAGAGCAGCTGCCTGCTAGACCCTGCAGCTGCACTCACACACACCCACCATGCTGCACACTTGCAGCTACAGCATACTGACCACCTCACTGCTCTAATTTTATTACATGTATCTACAGAGTACTTGTAACTTGCAGGGCACAGTAGACACCAGATAAAATACTGCTAGAGGTACTAATGAGTCAGTCCTTAAAAGTCACTTGCCACATACTTCTAAACATTGCATTTTGGTACACCTCTGGGTTTAGCAGAGCAACTACTCTGGGATTAGAGCACATTTGAGATCATAACCCACTAGATTGGTTTAACCACTTTTGAATTTCAATAGTTTGTTCACATCAGTGGCAGCAGAAGAGCAATATTCCCCATTAACTAAGTAGTACAGCATGAAGCAGGTAATCCTTTCAAGATCTCTCAGGAAAGGATGAGCTGAACACTTCTCCTGCTTCGAACCTGCAAAAGCAAATAGCATTCAGAGATAATTTAAACATAAGTGCAAGAAGCTAAAAGAAAGTGAGGGCAGGGGTCAGATGTAAGCTAATGGACTAAGAGACTCAGAAGGCTTAACTTAAATTCCTGGCTCCAGCTCAGAAAAATCATGCTAGCCTCTCAGGAAATTCTTATGCTGATAGTAATTCTTATTCTTGCATAGCCTCCCCACTAAGAGCAGCATTACACAACCTTCTCCTTATTCTGTATCTTAACCATAAATGACTTCAAGAAAGGACTCACCTCTTACTACCCTTTCCAAAACTTGGCATAAGGCATCCCTCATTTTATGATGGGACTCTCAAAGTGATGGTGGGAAAGGCAACAGCTTCCTTGGCTGCATAAGTGAGGAGGGATGAGGATCACAAGGCTGAATCACTGCAAACTTCCTTCCCCAGAAGCCACCTGGACCTGCTTGCTGAGACCTGCAGATTACCCTCAACATGCTTTAAGCATGTGTCTCTCTACTTCCCAATATTCAGCCAAAAAGGAGCCCAGTTCCTTCCTTATGAAGATGAGCTGCAGAACTCAGCCTATGCCTTGGCCTCCAGCAGCTGGATAAAGCCCTTCAAAGGCTGAAGGGAGTGGAGGCCATGCAGCCCAGACCCACCTCCATCCTCCCAGCACCCCCAGGCTCTGCTCTCAGTCAGCACCTCTGCGTAGTGGATAAAGAAACTGATATTCAATATGCCATGATAAAGCAAGAAGCCTTACTCAGTCTGTCAAACTTCCCTCCCGCCCAGGCGGGGGAATCAACCTGATCCCTAAATTAAATCACAGCACAGTCACTGCTTATTCAACACCAGAAACGAGCTCCTGCAAGTCAAACACCCAGCAAGACAGTGCTGATCCTCGGCGAGCTGGACAACAAGGAGTTTCAGCAATTAATTTTGGGAGAGTGTTTCATGCAACCTTTTAGAAGGTACAGCTGTGATGGAGCAATGTTGCAGACTTTTTTTATCAGTTTAAAGGTGAACAGAGGTGTCCTGAAATTTTCAGCCAGGGCTCAAATCCTGACAGCAGAGCAACTGCTGCCCAGACAGAGAAATGTGTTAATGAATGCTTTCTTAAATAAGAAACAAAACAATAGAAACTACAAACCCTAAGCATTGGGATTATGTTTCAAAAGTCTCTTAAACCCAAGGAAGTTCAGCAAGTCATTTCTTACTAAAAAGAGCTACTGATAAAAGAAGAAAACTTTTTCCATCCTTCTCCTGCTGCCTGTTATATTGTTTAGAAAGAAAAAGGGAAAGATATCAAAATAAGTTGATTCAGAGCAAGATAGCAACACTAGACTGCAATAAATCAGTGTCATCATATAGCTGTCCTAGTGACTTTTGGAAGCAGAAAAAAACCTGTAAATTCTACACTTATTTTCTCTAGAGAAGATGGTACAGATTCTACCTACCCTTAACAAAAGCAGAAACACAGATCTAAAAGATTAACCTGGAACTGCTAGAAGAGTAGTAGAGCTGATGTCTTTTGCCTCCCAGGAGCCACCACGACACTGAAATCACATTTATTCTGACAGCTGGGTGTTCCCCACAGTCTCAATTTAACGTAATACTGGGAGGAGCAACACAGAGCAAAAGAACAGGGCAAGCTCCACCCTGTGACTCTTGGATTTTGGAGAAGCATTACTGATTTCTGCAAAATGCACCCTAATTAGCACATTTCAAGGCCAGACAGGATCTTCAAGATGCATACGGTACTTCTGGATTCAAACACTAACTTCTCATTTGGTCCCTTCAAGCTGCTTTGCCCCCTCCTCCTCCCTTGATTTAGCAGCCCAGCTACTGCCCAATACCCCTAGGACAGATGTAGTGGTTAAAGAGATATGCGCACTGTAAACAGCACACAACCTCATCACTACTCTGAATTTCAGGAGGGTGTGAAAGTCCTCCAGCTGTGGAAATCATTTTTTACAGCCAGACATTTTGCAGAATAAATGCAGGGCAAGAGGAAATTATAACTAAGCAAAACCTCAGAGCAACACATCCAGTATAAACAAAATCAGGACGTGAAGAAGCTACACTTGATGTGTTTTACAGATTTTTCAAACACATTAAATCCAAGTTTTTTAGCACAAATATTCAGCATTACAGTCCAGTACTTAAAAGTACTCGGTATATTGAGGTGTTTTAGCTAGCAGTAACAGCTAAAGTATTTGGAGAGAGACTATGCTGGCTTCCAGCATCCAGTACAGCCAGCCTTCACCAGAAAACATAGCAAGCAAGATATGACGATATTGTTTCCTCAGTTTGGAAACAATCTCCTGTCAGGCTGTGATGCCACATGCCATTCTCACCAAACACCAAAGCAGCACTCAAAGCCCAGCCTCTCTGTGCGAAAGACCCCAAAAAGTTAGGTAGCCACCACAGTCAGCAGCCTACAGCCATTTCCCAGAAGTACTGAGCTCCTCATGCCTTCTGCAAGGCAAAATAATACTTAAACTTAATATTAAACATTTATCACTTCTAACAAGTAAGTTTAAGCAGTTCTGCCTTTTAAAAGCCTGCTGCAGACTGAGGGAGGGTAAGATGTACCCCACACTGAGATTTCTGGGAACGCGCATCCTCAGTCCTCACTTGAAAAATTAAATACTGGGAGATGCAAAGTCGGTCGCAGCACTTGCTATAGCTGGTCGCATGTGCTGCTCGGTCAGGCACACAGACGAATTCCAAATCTAAACGCATCCAAACCTGAAATTAGCCTTTTCCCTCTGCCTCCGGCTATGTCCCTCTACCTTCTACAGCACTAGGAATCGCTAATTCCTAGACGTGTCGCAGAAAAAATAAAAGCAAAACAAGTCATCGCAGGACAACCTCCGGCACGTGGTTGTGTCTGCAGCCAGGCAGCACCCTCCCGACCCCGCAGCCCCTCACCTCTCCTCCTGTCCCGGGGATGGCGAACGCCAGCCC
>NW_008599328.1:47630-65595 GCF_000691845.1 Merops nubicus
GCCGCGCCTCCCACGCCCAGAGCGGGATCCGGCCAGCCAGCATTCCTCCCCCCATCCCCGCCCAGCAGCGGGGAGGTCGCTTCTCCGCAGCCACAGAAGGGATGCGCTCCTTCGCGAAAAGGTGCCTCAGAAAGGCTAAGGGACAGGCGGCTCGAAGCATCACGGACAAACAGAGCAGGGGTGGGGGGATCCTCCCCCAAAACTAGCTTTCGTGCTTTTATTGCGTGGCACTTGGGAGCAGAAGGCAGTTAGATACAAAGCTTTTAGGTAAGCAAACTTTTAAAAATCTTTTTTAAAAAAAGAACTCTTTTATCTTTTATGTTTTAAATACATTTTGCTGTGCTAGCTCTCAGCTTGTCCAACCAAACACCAACATGGAGCTTATAGGTTGTTTTACACACTTATTTTATGAATGTCTTTAAAACCACCAAAAGCTCACAAACAGAACTATGAGGATCCAGACCTATTTGGCCTCAGTTAACACCAAAGCATAATGCTGCCTACTATTGCACCCCACAGTTCCAGGAAAAAAAAAAAAAAAAAAAAAAAGTGGTCTGAATGGGTGATAAAAACAGAGTTCAGTGCTGGTCCATATTGTAACATATTGCCTTATCTCAATAATTTATCCCTGTCTGTTCTAGATGAAACACGGGCAGACATCTGCTACCAACCAGGAAGACACTAGCAGCAGAAACATCATGTACTATGTTGTTGCTGATGCAACACACAGGAGAGGAATCAATCACCAAGAAGGTTGTGAGATTTCCAAAGCACAGTCATTTATTGCAGCAGTTTCTACTCCTCTTAAGTCCATAATGTTTGAGCCCTCATATAGCTAACAGGAAAAGCTGTGAATTACAATAAACCAAATTCTTGAATTAGTGAAGAATGTGAAGAACCCATGACTGTTCTAAAAATTAAAAACAGTTTGATCACTAGGCTGATTTGAGTTTTTTGTTTCTTTTTTAAAATGACGACTGCCAGGAAAGCGAATCATGACCTGGTCTCATTTCTTGGGTATAAAACACAAACCCACACCAAACACAACCCCAAACCCACAACCTGCCAGCTTCCTCAGGATGGTAAGTGTAATGGAAGCCAAAATAGAGGTTTTTATGCCCAGAACTGCAGCTGCAACTTACAAGGAAAGAAGTTGGCCCGAAAAACTCTTTTGCACTCCAGTGACATCAGGTTGCCTGCACATCAAATGAGTTTTATGGGGTAGCAACATTCACTCTCTGCTCTGACTTCTATCAGCAAACAGCTCCAGCTCCAGCACCAGCACATCAGCAAGGTGCAAGAAGCCCAGCTGGCTGCTCTGATCCTAACCAGTGATTGTGCCCAGCAGCAAGGTCTTCTGCATACATGCAACAAAATTGAAGAAAACATATTTCAGGAAGTTTAGTCCCTCCACTTTTCACACTATGTGCAAGCACATTGCAGAGTATTAACTCATCCTGTTAAGGTTTAGGAAGTGCTGAACCTTTGGGGCTTGACAGGTCCTGGGGAGAGCATAGCAAAACCCAGCTCCTACACCAGGTTGTGACTTTTTTTATCAAAGGCAGAGCCATTGCAGGAGCAATGTCTGCTTCTCAGAGGGAAAAGAAAAACCTCCTCTCCTTGTCTCTGGCATGTGTTGCTGGAATTTAAAAGCAGAACCTGTAGGTGTGCGGGTGGCAGATTCACACTGAAGAGGCAGACCCCTAAAAGGCCACCAGACCATGGGTCTTCAAATCTCTCCCTACTCACTTTTCTGTTTCCAGGTAAGTATAATGCATCCTATAGGGCTAATAGCTATTACCATTCCCTCTGCTGGGAAGAGAAAGGACATTGTTACCCACGGCTGGAAATCAGCACAGATCCTCAGCGGCTCCAGCACCAGGGTAAGCTTAACAGATGCGCACACAGTGCACACCAAACACCCATCTTCCACATCTGCGAAGGGCCAGCGACAGCCAGCTTTTCCACAGCTTTAACAGCACTCTGCTCTCTGAATACTCCAAATCCAGTCCTGTCAGTCCAACCTGCAATTACAGTCAAGCCTAAAATAGCACTTCTGCAGTGCCAGCACCACCCATCTCTGCGTCATGCCCTGAGACTCACCACACCAGGGTGTGGCGATGGCAGGCAGCAGACGCACAGATCTCTGGGCACTCCCAGCCCCCACTTCCTCACAGCTGGTCACACGCTGTTCCCCGTGCTCTTCCAAAACTGGAAGTTTTATAGTCAAGCCATTATACCGGTGTATTTTCCTCCCTCTTTTAGAAAGCATTTTGGGGAAGTATAAGATGCTTGAGGTGCTCAAAAGTTACTTTGCTCAGGTGACATGTCCACTCCCCTGCATGGAGCATCTGGATGGAGGTATACACACAAGGAGGACTTGTGGCACTCATCCAGTGCATCGTTGCACAAGGACACATCTCCTCACCAGCTCCAGCTGCCAAGTTTCGCTGGGAGGCCACTAATACATATATACCCTCCAGAGATTACTCAGTGATAGCTGCAGGAGAGGCTGGCTTCCAGGTGAGGAGGAGCAGGGAGGGTGAATCCAGGAATCACCTTGTTTCTCTCACCACTATCCCTCAAGAACACATGCTCCAGCAAAGCCCTGGGAGAGGAAGGGAGCACATCCAGTGGGTTGGCCTTTGGCTACAGCAGGCTTCTGCAGACCCACTGCTCTCCCCAGTAAATTCCACTGCTCAGGAGAGGACCTGCTCTTGGACACCAAGCTTTCCTGTCCAGTCCAGAAGCAGACTTTTCCACCCCTAGATAGCGATGTCAAGAGATTAAAAGTGCCATGCTAATACTGGAAGCTCTACAAGACAACTAATAAAACCCATGGCAATGCACAAGTCCCTGGGCATGCTACACCAGCCCTAGTGATTTTTAGGAAGAGTTTTGCCCCCAGCCAGCTCTAGCTCTTGCCTAAAAAAGCTGTTTGCCAGGATATAGCCAGCTCCACTGTCATCTATCCAAGGGGATGCAGGACATGCTGGCCCCCTCCAGCATCCCCATGCTAGAGAAACCCTCACAGCCAGAGGGCTGGATCACACCAGGCCCAGGGGATCCCAGAGCCAGTAGAGCATCAGCAGACCTCAGTGAGGCTCCACGAGTGGCAAAGGTGGCTCAACCTCTTGTGTCTGCCTGCCTGCTCTGGTGCTGCATATCAAGTACTTTCAGGAGAATCCTCCCTCCTTCATAAAAAGAGAGAGGGAGCAGGGCGAAAAGAGTAACTAGGTAGAAGAAAAAACAGCTAACCTAATCTACTCCATTAGAAAGAAAACATCACACTTGATGAGCCAGGGCTTTTGAGAGCAAAGATGAGTGGACAGCCATCATTCCATTTTGGACTGGGACCAGTGACCATTTACTATGTGCCAAACACTCCCCTCCTCCATCTTTGTTTACATTCTCTTTTAAAGATAAAGATTTTAATGTAATTATGCATGGATGGAGAGAAACACTCTCTCCTGCACTTGTTAATTCTAATTGAGGTTTTATGTGCTTCTTGCCTTCACCTTCAGTTGTGACCAATGGTGGAGTACAGTCCATCACTGCAAACAGCTATGGAAGAATTTGACAACTGAGGAGCAAGCATATGACTAACTCCTCTATTTATTACTTTTTAAAGAAAAAAAAAAATAAGATCCATCTTTGCTAGATTCCTCCCCTAAAAGCTTCCTGAGCAGCTCTTTCAGTAAGCCTGTCATCAAGAAGAAGGCAAGACATTAGACAGGTTCATGCTTATTTAATAAAAAACTTGCATATGCGGCAGGGACTGAAAGTGTTTTGTTTTGGTTTTTTTAATTTAAAAACACTTGCAAACTAGAGTACAATTTTGCAGTGCAAAACAGATCTGATTTACCCTCTGCTCCAACAGCACTCAGTAATTAACTGACAAGTTATTCACAGCTTAGAGAAGGGAGTCATGCAGTCACCAAAGAAGTCAGCACGTAAGCCCAGAACACCAAGCAAAGGATATCTCATGTCTCCGTATTTCATAAGGAAATCAGAGGCTCCACTGATGTCAGCTCCAGGAAATGAGCCACAGGCAGATGATGCCAGAAGCAGGCTTTATATTTAGTACTGAGTCACCCACTTTATTAAATATGAAACACACAAAAGGTGGGTGTGGAGAGGGGATACACTGAAAACAATGAACAAGTTATTCCCTTAAGATCAAGGGCAGTGGGGAGCCTAGGGTTGGGTGGGCTTTTTTGTAAAGGGAGAAAAAAAAAAAAAAAAAAAGACAGACAACCTGGGAACCCTTTCTGCACTTTCACTGGAAAAGCAGTTGTCATATCTGCTGCACTTTCCAGGCCAGAAGCTAACGCCTGCTAATGCTTCTGGGGTTACCTGGAAGCTAAGACCAAAAATGCTGCATTACCACTGGGGTTTCCTTTGGTCAGTCCCACAGGCAGGTCTCAGGCCTAACCAGTATGCTACTAGTTATAAGGCATTTCCTATCCTTTCTGCTATGTCATCTTTGAGACACAACAGAAGACACTGGAAAGAATTTAGGGCAGAGAGTATTTTTAAGCCAGTTTTGCAGCTCCACCTAACCCACCATGAAGTGCACCTATCATGTCCCAAAGAAAATTGTTTTCTTTAGGCGATTACCACAGCACAAGGTGAAGGCTGATGGAGATTGAAGAATGCAAAGAGGAGCTGACCTGGACACACAATAAAACTGCCCCTACGTAGGGCAGGCACCACTGCAGGCTGCCATCCAAAGGCCATCCTGGCCCTCTATTCCTTTTCAGCATTTCAGTCCCTACATCCCAGCTCACTGTGGGGTCAAATGGACATCAGCACAGGGAAGGAGGGACACAGCAGAGAGGGACCACTCTTGCACAGCACTCCACTTAGGCCACGCCACTGGCCAAAGGGGTGGCACTAGGTCTGGCAGGGTGGTCCTGCAAGCACAAACATACTTTTCCATCTTTCACCTCAGCTGGCAGGTCTGTCCATCACCCAAACTAGTCCTTGACATGGCTGAGGCAATCCTCTGCTCAGCTGGAGGAGATACTCTAGACAACCATCTGCCTGAAGTCGCTACTCAAGAAAATAGTGGTTTATATTACATTGCATTACTGTGGAACACGAGTGACTATTTGCCAAAGATTTCTGAACAGGGAAGCTGTTCTGATCCATTTTCTGGCAACATCTAGTTTAGATACATTTACAATTGAGAAGTGTAAAGCAATCATGTGGACTGCATCTTCATGGAATAAGCTTCAGATTAATTTGCAAAAGCTGGACTTTAATAGGAATGTAGTTCTTTCTGCTAAGGTCTTTTGACATGCAAAAAATCCAAACATTTTAAAGGGACACCAAAAAACAATCTTAACTGCTTAACTGATTGTAGCACAATACAAATTACAGGAGTATAGATTCATTCACAAAAGTTTCATATTTTCATACAAATCCATCATAAGCCTCTTGACTTTCTGTCAATGATAAATACACTGCAGCCTGAGCAGCAGCAACAGCTTTCCAAAGTTTTCAGCTACTTGAGATAGACTTTTCCCTTGGGAAGACTCACTTTCCAAAGACTAAAACATAAATACTGCTAGCCAAGCACTGTACTTCGTTTTGATTTAAAAAGTCAACAGCAAACAAGGGCTACCTCTAATGCCAAGCACCATCAGTGACTTTCCTACAGAAGCAGCCTATTAGATTACTAATAAAATTGGTGTAATCTTCAAAATAAGATTACAAAAGCAAAAAGGATGTGGCTTGAAAAATAAATCCATAGACTGTAGGAAGACTGGCAATTATGCAGAACCAGAGGTCAAGAACTGGTTAATATCTTCCACCTATACGCAAGAAGAGTTTTTATCACTGCAGTCACAGGCTGCTCCAACCAGCAAATTAACATTCATCCAGCTGTTGACCAGTCTGCTGTAAACCACTTGTGGGGAGGCTGCCACTGGGTGGCTCTTCAGTCCCACACAACTCATCTCCAGCTGACCTCACCATCAGAAAGATTTCCATGCTGGAGAGTCAAGGCAAAGTTGGTACAGTCATAGACCAACTTGGGCAGCATACGCCCAGCCTAAGAGGATATTTAAGGAGTCACTGGTATGTTATCTGGATGTCATGCCAGATGCTGGAGGTAGAAGGTTTTGGCACACAGCTCATCATGTTGTGCAAGTAGGCCTACAAATTCAGCTGTGCTGAACTAGTCCAGAATCTCATCTCAAGGGACCTTGAAGCTTTTCCTGGTATTTAGCTCGTGCCTGCATTTGTTGGCTTCCTCTCAAACTGCTCTTTTTGTCTCAGACCTCAATAGAACATCTTCAGTAGGATGGACCTGCTGGAGGGGCTAACTTCAGGGTTTCCCACTACTATTGCACTCTTTTCAGACGTGTAGAAAGGTGAGGTAGAGTTGGATTACCACTCACATACACACTGCAAGTTGTCAGCCATAGCATTCAGGTCCCTGGAGTGCAATCCTCACCATATAGCTCATTACACTGTTAATTAGTAAGCTATCTCACATTTTCTGGCCCATAAAAAGCAGTTACTAGAAGCAGACAAAGCTCTATGCTGTGAAGCCAGTCTTTGCTTTGATTACAGATTTCTCATACTCTCAAGTCTGTTGCTGCTGCTAAGTTTAATGCTTTACAAATCTGTATTAAAAAACCTCTCATCCTTCCAAATAAAACAAACAAACAAAAAAACAACACCAAAACACTATAAAAAAAAACATGTCTACAGATCCTACATAAAGCCAAGACTAAGCAAGGTATGCTATTTGACAGAAGGCAGGAAGCAACTTTGCAGCTCAGGTAGGAAGGGAAGATCTACACCTGGGAGTGGTAACACTACAAGGTACAACACAGATTACACCAAAGAGGTCTAAATGCTGATCAAGAATATTAGCTGAGTGTCACACGTGAAAGGGCAATGCACTAAAGTGCACCAGCTTTACTATGTGCAAAGTTGGTACCAACCCAATGCACAAAGCCTTAATTGCTAAAGTGAATTATTGACCAGTACTGGTTGTAAAGGTTCTCAAGTAACACGGGGTTCCAGGGCCATTAGTACAAGGCAGAATCTTACTCTCTTTAATGGTTTTCCAAGATCTCTTTATATAGACCTTCAGAAGACAGGGAGAAACAAAACCAACTAAACCAATTCTATATATCCCAGAAAGAAGGTATATACTCCTTGGAGAAGGGGGAGGCAGGGAGGGAGGCATAAAAGGTCTTGCCATTACCGATGGATCTAACTAAAGTAGGCTGGGCACTGCCATAACTATCAGTCCAGGAGAGCTATGGTAACATCCAGGAGCTTCTTAGCTTGGCAGAAGCAATATAGTCTTTTCAAGTTTTCAACACGAAATCTGACTATGATGCCTTTGCTTGAGCACTTGGTTTATATAAAACAGTGAAAAGAGCCCAGCTGGAAATTACATCAACAATAACATTACAAAGGGGTGGGCAACAGAAAGGCAGGGGCAGGATTGCACTGAAACCTCCCAACTGCATCCCCAAGGAAAGCTCAGTCCCAGCCTCAGCCCAGCAGTGCAGAAAAGAACAGGCTAAAGTTTAGTTGAAATATTAAGGCCACTTATTCAAAATATTTTCAGTTGTCAGAAGGTCCAGTTTCTCATCTCTTCTTTTAGAAAGGTGGTTTTGACCCAAGTGAGGATTCAGAAATTTGCTTATTAATTCCAGAAATACGAAGGCATTTGGAAGTGTATTTCCATTTGTTCCCTACTGAGCTCCATCAAAATGTTATTATCTCAGAAACAGTTATTAAAAGCAGAGGCCAACCTTCTCCCTGCTTGTCTGCACAATACCAATCATAACAGGATAACTTTACATATACCTAACAACACCCTGTGTATTTCCTAAAATAAAGTCCTCACAAACCATTCTCAGAGGCAAAAACATTTTCTGCAGAACTCAGAAAGAAAAAAGTTTAATTGCAATATTGTTTTGGAACTCACTTCCTTTATTTCTGTGACCAGCTGAAGACAAGCACCTTGTTCTATGCTGGGTGACGGAAACACTTAACTACAGGATTTACAGTAGAATGTATATATGTACATACCACCACAGCACTGCAGCTGCTCAGCAGTTAGAGCAGAAGACAAACGCTGTTCTAACCCAAGGAAAACAGCAACAGGCTGGAGTATCAGTCTGCTCATTAGCATCCTGCTGCAGAGGCTCCAAAGCAGGAGAGCATCCAAGCCTGTCCCTGGGAAAAGACTCAGCATCCTGGAATCTCAAAACCACAGCCCTGCTCCAAACCCAAACAATGCTCCACAGACTCTCCCCAGCTGATTAGCAGGAAGGAGCACAGGACTTCGATGGCAGCGTAAACAAGAACTCTTGATTGCCCTAAAGTACAGCCTCACTCAGCACCTGATGTTTGAAACACTGATACAGGACAGCAGCACTTCTGACATTATTCAGCCTGTTCCACCACCCAGAGTATCAGATTACCTTCTTTATGCTTCTTCCCAAATTGGCATTTTGTATATTTTTTCCTTGTCTTAACCTGACCCTGCTGTGGGCAACAGTTCACACTACCTCATCAAAGTTTCTCTACTTATATATTAAAAAGAAGCCCAGCTATCATTTTTTTCAAGAAAAATTCAGTTTCCTCTATAAAAAAAGTCTGTGGTAGGCATAACTGCAAAAGTCAGGTTTTACACTTTAAAAATTTGAGTTACAAACAGATAGTCCCTTGACTCACAGCTAAAGTAAAAACATGCAGCCAAGTTAGACAAAGGCTGAAGACTCTGTTCCTAAGGCTTAGAAAGAAACAAAAACCTTCTAGTGTCCTTCTACAGTCAGTTTCATGACTGTTTACAAATGTTTTATAAGAGAGACAATATTTCATATTTTTAAGGGTTTTTTTACAGCCTGGTCTGGGATAGAAGAACCAGAAACAGAACTGGCCAAGGTGCCATCTACAAAAACTGAAAAGAACAAGGCATTTCAGAGAGGTATTTGATCAACAAGGTCACAAACTACTCCAGGCCCACAGAGCATGCTAGTCAAATAGTAGTGGAAGAAGGGAAGAGGCAGAGTCTCTCTGCACTCCTCCCATCACATCCCCCTGATCATTTATTCCCACCCCAGCCCTAAACCACCATAGAGGCTTACAGCTAAGCTGGAGACTTCAATTGCCAGGTGTCACCACCTGCTTCCACATCCTGGATGAGCTACCTTGCGGCCTTCCCCCACAGGGCAGCCAGGACTCTGCAAGTAGCTGCCGTTTGCTACCAGCCTGTAGAAAACTGGCTGCCTCACACAAGCCTGGCCAAGGACGGTGGAAAACAAATAAAGCAATGCAAGAAGTCAACAGTTGCAGTTCATGAAGCGGAGAACATGCCCAGAGCAAGGAGACATTCAACTCTTCCCTTCTGCTATCCCATGGCTAACCATTCAGACTTGCCTGAGAGGTCTTGGTTTTGAGGTTTGGCTTTTCCAGTAGGCAGTGGGGAATGAGATCACGTCGGATACCAGTCAACCTATTGCCCTTAATGTTTATATCTGTTTTATAAGAAGAGGGAGGAGTGCGCAGCTCTAGTCTGGACAGACAGGACTGAGCTGGAGGCTGTGCAGCAGGAGCAGTCTCCTGGCCTTCATACCTCCCTGGAGCACTTGAGCTAGAGCACATCTAAACCGACAGCCTAACACCTAGTGCAGCCCCAAACATTACTGTTCTTCTTGCCAGGCATCAAAACACTGGTCAACACGAAAGCAAGAATATAAATGGCTGTGTTTTTAGGCCAGGATTGCTATCTCCCCTTGAATGCATGGCCTCCAGCCATCAGAGCAGCAGCCATGCCCGTTCTCTCTCAACACCCTGCCAAGCACATACAACCAGGTAGCAGAGTAGTTGTAGGAAGCATTTGCCTTCATTTTCAGCTGGCTAGGGCTCTGTCTTTCCTTCCTAGAGCTAGTGACCTGTGAGTCTGTTGGACCTTCCTTCACGAAAATAATTCCCCATCCAGGAACGCCTTCCATCTCTAAACACTCCTGCACAAGAGCAGAGCCTCAGGGTCCTCCTGCCACCCATAAGACACCTTGCTATTGCAGTAAGATGTCACCATCACAGGTAATGAAGCATAAGATCTTCTGCCAGTGTTTTCTTAACAACTGACTAAGCCAAGATAGGCACCTAAGGAATAAAAAAAGGCCTTGATTGCTTCCTGCCCGAGGCTAGGTGATACAGCATTCATTTATCTCTTCATCCCACCCAGCCAACCCTCTCGGCTAACAAGGAGGGACTCTTTCCAAGCCACTGGACTACAGAGCCTGTGGTCTACAGTTTTCAACTCTTCCAGGTCTTGAAAGAAGCATGGCTAAAACTTTACTCAATAGCTATGATAACTACACAGCTAATTGTCATATACTTGGCTGTACACCTCCCTGACACTGGTCACCTTAACAATTTTGAATGAATTAGCAGCAAACAGATTTTCTGAGGCATTTTATAGCTGAAAGGCTTCCCACGGCTGGCAGCACCCCAGAAACCAAGATGTGAACGTGTTGTGTACACTTTTCAGCCTGCTGAAAAGAAAGGTTATTTTTAATCCAAGCCTACGTAGGGTGGGGCTCAGACTCCAACCAGGCCAAAAAGCCACTATAACCCGCAAGACCAGTGTCTGGCAACCTTTGCTTGCAGGCTGATGTCTGTTCTATTTTGGGGATGTGAGGAATTTAGAATAAAAAGATCTATAGATTAAAAACAAAGGAGGCTATGAAAAGTGAATACAGGGAAGGGCCAGACTTAGCCTGTGTATTTTGGTCTAAATAACAGGTCTCTAAAAGAACACAAATCAGAATTATTTTCCATTTCCTACAGCATTTTATAAAGTATCATTTATAACATGGGCTGAGAAGCAGACAGCCCCAGTATAATTTGTACAGGAGGAAGAGCCAAACTGTGGCTCCTAGTACAGCAGTAAGATTCTTGGGAGGATGAGGCAGGAAAATAATCACCAGCCATGGACATACTGCCAGGATCCTATGCAAGACTTCCTATCTCCAACAACAATACAACAGCTGCTGGCACACCTTGTTGTTTCGTGATGCTGGGACAGCAAAGAAGGCAAAGCAGAGCCACCAAAGCAACCTGAGGATTAGAAAGTTCAGAGAAGTTTTACTTATTTAGGGTTTACAGCCATCAGGCAACCAACCCACCAAGAGTAGAGATGTTTTGGCTGCTCTTAGCACATAAATGAACCCAAGATCCCACATAAACATACCATTAACAGTTTTATATATTATTGTTTCAACTTGTTATTCAAGCCAACTCAACGCAGCCAGTTACTTCACCATATTAAATCCATCTTCCTTGCAGCAGACAGGTAATTTGTCTAAAAGAGGGTATATACAGCTTCTCTCACTGTCTTCAGATACCCCTTAACATAGAATCATAGAATGTCTGGGCTGGAAGGGACCTCCAAAGGTCATCTAGTCCAACCCCCTTGCCATGAGAAGGGACATCTCCAACTAGATCAAGCTACTCAAAGCTTCATCCAGCCTGATCTTGAGTGCCTCCAGGGATGGGGCCCCCACCACCTCTCTGGGCAACCTATTCCAATGGTCTATCACTCTCATATTGAAGAACTTCTTCCTAACGTCTAACCTGAATCTACCCTTTTCCAGCTTCAAGCCATTACCCCTTGCCCTGTCACTACAAACCCTTGTGAATAGTCCTTCCCCTGCTTTCTTGTAGGCCCCTCTCAGGTACTGGAAGGTTGTTATAAGGTCCCTCCGGAGCCTCCTCTTCTCCAGGCTGAAGAACCCCAACTCCCTCAGCCTGCCCTCACAGGAAAGCTGCTCCAGCCCTCTGAATATTTTTTTGGCTCTCCTCTGGACACATTCCAACAGGTCCACGTCCTTCTTGTGCTGGGGGCTCCAGAGCTGGACACAGGACTCCAGGTGAGGTCTCACCAGGGCAGAGCAGAGGGGCAGGATCACCTCTCTCCATCTGCTGGCCACTCTTCTTTTGATGTAGCCCAGGATGCAATTGGCCTTCTGGGCTGCTGCTGCACATTGGTGGCTCATGTCCAGCTTCTCCTTTACTAGTACCCCCAAGTCTTTCTCCAGTGGACTGCTTTCTAACGTGTCCTCTCCCAGCACTGACACTAGCATCTATCGAGCACCTTCTTCACCTGGTCAGGGCTGGATTATTAACCCCCACTCCAAAAGCCTGCAATTACTTCTCCTGGCAGAATGCAAAAGGGCAGAACAGAAAAGAGGGTACAACGGGCTAAGAGGAGGCCCAGCAACAGTGAACCTCAAGCACTGCTATCATTTTGGCAATGGACTTCTTAGGAAAAAGGCCAACACCTAAACAACACTGTGAAGTTCAACACAGATTTTATAAGCATAGCAGCAAGACTGGATGTCGAATGCCTCTTAACACTATATAATATGTTCATGGCCAACATCACCACTTCCTTCCTTGTTCCACTCATAAGTGACAGCACCTGCTCTCTCATTTCCATCTCTAAGGGCAGCATGTGATGTGGAAATAGTGAACGGGACAGCAACCTATTTTCAGCTTTAAAAAGAAAGACAAAAAAAAAAAAGCTTACTTCAAAATATCAGAAATTAGGCCTGCAGAAATACTACACCTTATCTTTCCCTGAAGATCACAGTAACAGTCTCTCTTCCCAGCTATGCAATGGGGACTCCTAGCAGCATCTGTGAGCTGTCACTGTTTTTACAGGAACAAAAAACCTACTGAAGAGGCAGGAAAAACAGCTGTAAGCATTCCAGAGAAGCAAATGAGACAAGGAGCATGGTTAGAAGCACATGGCCCATATGGATTGACATGAACAATCAGCAGCAGTCTTAACCAGAGCTTCCCATTTCAGACAATTGTCCTGCTCCCACATCCTCAGATGCACATCAAGCCAATAATTATTTTATTTCTTCCATACTGATTCCCAAATGTCAGCAGTGCACCCGCTGGGGACAGTCTGACCACAGGGATGAGCTTGATTACCTTCAATGCTACCACCTCTGGATCAAACAGCATGGTATTGGCAGAGGACAGATGAGTATGTCCTCTCCTCCCACACCACTCTCCAGCCCTTTTAAGTGGAGAATTCTGTCTTCTGGCTCTACTGAGACAATTCTCACATTTTCTTGCTTAGCTGGTATGAGAAGACAGGTTGTTAAGTGCCTGGTAGATCACACAGGGTACACCAACACCTCATCACACAGGATCATACCAAATACCTGAAAACTCAAATGCAGCACCTGCTGTCCAAGGTTGGGCTCTGAAGCCACAAATACTCATGAGTCCAATCTTTTGGCTATAATCAAATAATCTCTTTGATTAGCAATTAAAAGGGTGGGCATACATCCTCCTCCACAGGCAGCACGTGTTCAGTGCTGCAGCACACCTGCCCCAGGAGACGCTGGTGCAATGTGCCAAGGGAGACTGGGTAGGCTGGGGGCTGCATCTCAGTGAGATGGGGCAGGAGGATTTCTGACAGCTAGGGTTCCCTGTCCCCAAACTGATGGCACAAGGGTGGCAATGCCAACCAGCCAGGCTCATGCTGCTTGCTGTTAAAGCAGAAATCTACACCTAACCCAGCCCTTCACTCAGGAAAGGGATCAGCACAAATGAGGAGTCTTCTCACAGGTCATGCTGCAGCACTCCAAGTGAATCTCACAGATCCTGTGAAATTCTTCTGTTCAGGAAGAACATCCAGGGCAGGAAACATTAGCGAGGATGGACAGCACTGAAGAGCATGAAGCAGGCAGCTGCTAAGACTGAATGCTGCTCTGTCTAGGCACCACCTACATCATACCTACTCCCAGCACAGACCGCACCAGGGATATACCTACTTTTAACTCCTTGCCACCCAATAAATCCAAAACCAAGTGTGTGGAGCAGGGGACACAACAGTAGCACATTCATGGGCAGTACTCACGTAGCCGAGGGCGATTACAGCCACCCAGTCGCTGTCATCTGAGCTGCCACTGCTCAGAGGACCTCCAGGATGGCTGGTTAGCATCATTTCTCACAGCCATACCACCCAGAGCTCAGATGTTAGATCCTCATCCAACTGCTCTCAACCATGAAATCACACTTCCCACTCTTTCCACCCGCTAGCATCTTTTCCATTTACTAGCAGCAAGAGCACCTCTGTGCTTGGAAAGGGCTTTAATGGTGCAAGCAGAGGAAGACAATTGTGTGTTGCCTGAGCAACTCTGGAATGGTCAGTGAGGAAACAGTTCCATGCACCTTCCCATGAGTAGCACTGCAGGCAGAGCTCAGCCAAGACCTACTCACCACAAACACAGCTTCTGCTGCTTGTGCAATAATCCAATTCCCAAAGTGCCAACAGGAATGTACACGCAAAGACGTCAACAGATGCCTATCGAAGGGCTTGTGGACCAGGGATAGGGAAGATAAATGTGATATTATGACATTCATTAAAGTAACCCAACAAATACTGATTTAATACAACCTTGCATCACCATCATTAAAAGAGCTGGTCTCAGTTTTGCAATGTACTTGAAATGAAAATATATTCAGGAATGTTTTGCTCCGCATATGCATGAAGGTTATTTGTCAAACTTTCTAAGTTCCGTATTTAGCTTTACCTTTACCTTTCACACAGATTTAGTGGTTTAAGTTTCTGGATTTGGGTTTGGCTTTTTTGATGCAATTAGCAAACGTAACTACTCCATGAGCTCAGCGTCCAAAAAGATATTAATACACAATAGTACATAGTTCAAAACATGCCGAGTATGTCAAAGTCAGTAATTAGTAAATATTTATTAACATCATATTGTGGCAATTCTGAATATGACAGGAACTACTCAGTAGTAAGTTAAAAATGAAGATCTGTTATTGCACTACGAAGGTTGATAGCTTGTCAGTCATATGTTTAAACAGCCAGCCCTGAGAGATGAGCATCTGCTTTTTTTGCTGAATTACTGCTCTAACGTACATGGAGACAAAGCTAATACTCAGAAGTCTGGACAAAACACCAACTTGAACCATGTTTCTTTTCCTCTTCTTTGCAACTTTGTGGCACACAGATAAGAAAACCAAGTTGTAGCCACATAAACTTAACCTGTCAAACTCTTTGCAAACTGCAAAGCAACACCACAGCAGGTGACATCTCTGTCCTTCTCTACATTTGCTTCTAAGTCTCTTCTTGTTCAGAAACATCACCTTGTCCCTGCACAGGATTAACCTGCCTCCCAACATGGCAGATTCAGAGCTACCCTCAACACCATTACTGAGCTGGGATTATGCTTTGCAGGACACCACTGGATCTATACAAGAAACCTATGCCAGAATAACGCAAACGGGCCAGACGCTGCTTTACCATCACTTCTGCCACAGACTGCTCACGTGCAAGAAAATCAAGCTAACAGGCCTGTATCTTAAGAGGGACAAATGTTCCCACAGGATTCTGGTCCACAGCACTCAGCATTTTAAGAAGGCAACAGATTGAAAATATTGTAACTTTAAAAAAAAAATACAAAACACCACCAAACAAAAAAATATCCTCAAAAATCTGCTGTAAAGCAGAACTCACTTGGTCTTTGGTTTTGCTGACAACCCAGCCTCTTTGTGTTTCACCACGTACCATTTAATGCTACATAAAACCAGTTAACAAAAAGACAGACAGGGTGTACTTGGCCAATGTCACCAAATAAACTACTACCACCTGATATATCACCACCAAGACAACCTGAAGTGCTAAACGAAGCTCTTGTAAGTGATCAAGCATACTTACTACTGATCACTACTATCTACTGTGATAAGGAAGTGGATTAAAAGATTATGGACACACCCTCCCTAAACTCAATGCCAATCACGTAAAAAGAAAAGCATTTCTCTTCTCCAGATGCATTACACTACACACATTCACAAAAACACAGCTTCTGCACCCACGCTCCAAAAAGTGGAGCACTTGCAGTTTTACTACAGAAAAGACACAAACAGTAATTCCAACATGAAGTTTACCTATGAAGCTATTCACAAGGCACTCGGATCACTGGCAGCTGCTTAAGCAAAATTACGGAATCACTGCCCCTAACATGTTCTTCAATCATTGAGTACTATTCTCATTTGCTTCCTTCAAGTGGGAACTGTAGTATCTCCACTTCTCCAAAGCCAGCTAAGTTGCCGTAGTAGAGATCCAAGTAAACACAGGAGTTCCTAGGAGATCCCACACGTGCAGATTCAGCAGCAAACCCATCTCAAAACAATTGAAACTCAGGACAGCAAAGTCAGTAAGGGAGCCCCAGGGGAAGGAGTTACTCTGCATCTATCCCAAATCCTAGCATCCATCAGCCGAATACCTAATGAAGTCGTTAGTCCCCAGAGCCCTACCCACTGTGATGCTAATCTACTCAAAACTAGTACATAGGTTTCTGGAGTTTGGGTCATTCTTTAATCTGGAGAGATTGCCTACTTTATAGGAGGGGAAACATGGTCAGATTAGCTTTGATAAGAGAACAAAGACCCTGGTTAAGCGTAATTCCTTAGATCTAGCTGAATAACTGAGCTTAATAATCACATTATGATCTCCTAGCCCAGACAAAGAATGAGTAATTCATCTTTCACAAGCAGTGAATTCCTTCAAAGGAGCTTGGTTACAACCAAGCAACATCCTCAAATTGTTAAACTTTTGGCAAGATTAACAGGTTTCAAAACAGTTCTCTTGACAAATTATTTTAGAACTTTTTTTCTGTTTGCTTTTAAAGAGTAACCCAGATTCAAAACAGCAGATCTGAAATTTAAGTTCTCTGTGTACACACAGCCCCACATAAGGCTAACAAACACCCACAGGACAGAATCATCTGCAGAAAATTGCACCCAGGGGACTTGCCTTGGGTCTGCTAATCCCCTCGAAACACTGCTCTCCACTGACAAACCACCCGCAGCTCCTCTTTGCACAAGACTTCTTTTCAGAACAGACAGAATTTCTATACATCATTCTGTACAGTACTAACATATGTCGATCCCTGTAACTATTGCCTCTTCATATTCGGGGTCCAGCTGTTGTCTTTAAAGTTGCTCTGAGCAAGTCTCCCAGCATTAAGGATTTTTTTCTTCTCGGGTTACCAGGCTCACTGGAGAAGTCACAAGTGTTACCGGTTGAACAATGGCTCCAAGTTCTCATGCAAAAGCAATTTATCTGAGATATCTATTATCTTTTATAGTCACTTCTGCAGACTGACCCAAAACAGGAAGCCTAGCACTCATGTGCACATGGCATTCCACTGGGATTGTGTAACACCAATAACAACCTCGGAGGCTGATTCAATGGCATTTGCTCGGAGCTATACCAACAGCTCGCCTGAAAAGCAATAAACGAGTTCAAGTGATGCCCTGCCTGAAGGTATGGATGCTGTTATTGAGCAGACACATGTAGCCTGTCCCAAAGAAGCATTAACTGATGGTTAGATTCCCATGTAAGTCTCATCGCTATTTCCACTAAGATAAAAACATACAACTTAAGAACAGACACGCCTGCAGAGTCTGTTACTTCTCTGAGCAGCGGGACTTGATGCTGTCCATTAGAGTACATACAGCCAGTGCCAGGCTGCCCCAGCCTTTCCCATGCAAAGGAAAGTCTAAAGCTTCACCTTCTGAAAAATTCCCCGCTCTCCCCCTTCCCTTTGCAAGCTCCCAACAAGAAGCCATTGTTCGAGGATCTGGGTGACACTTCCTCTCCCAGTCCAAATTAGAGATGTATAAAAATAAACCCACACAGCTGTCCTACTAATTCATTTTATTACACCCCGCTTCAACTAGATGAGAGGTCGACTCCCACTTCCTCACTATTCCTGCTTTTGGGAACGCTATCCTGCACAAAAGATAAAGGTTAAAAGCAAACCGAAACCCCTTTCCAGTACTGCTCTGCGGGAATCCGCAGCGGGTAACAGCACCTCTCCTTTCCTGCAGCCGGGCTTTCCTCGCCAACTTGCACAAAGCCTGAAGTTCG
>NW_008599329.1:0-19096 GCF_000691845.1 Merops nubicus
GGCCCGCGCAGCGAAGCAAACGTGGGCCTCGGCCGGCACGCTTCCCCACGTGTGTCGGTGGCCACGGGTGCACTAGGCTTCCTCAGGAACGGCATCGCGGATAGATTTAGCTGGCGAACGAACCGGGCCCCGATGCCCTGCAGCAGTGACCCCTGACCCTTCAGCAGAGCAAGGATCTGCGGTGGAGCTGTGCCAGCGAGGCTGCGGCCCAGCAGTGATACTTAACCAAGTGTCTGTGGGGAATAAAGCAGTTCTGGTAAGAGGAGGCAAAGCCCTCTCCCTTCCTTCTCTGTGGGGCAGTTTGGCTGTCACTGCCTGTGGCAGTGACGATGCCTGGAAAGAACTGAGCATTTTGTTGGACAGAGATGGACAGGCATCCATCCTGAATCCATCCATCCATCCCGGAGAGGTGCGGGCAGCACCTACATCTCCACTTCCCGGCCCACGCTAAGCATGGCCGAGAAGGGTGGCCCGTGACCCCCATGCTCACCTGAGAACACGTTTGCCATCTCACCTCCTCCTTCCCTGCAGCGCTGAGCAAGGCGAGGGTCAAAAACTCCCAGCGCCATGTGTGAGGGCTTCGTACCCACCCTGACCCCAGGAAAGAAGCCTGTCAAAGAGGCAGGCAGGCGTGAAACAGGCCCTGTACGTACATGGCAGCAAACTGTGGGCTCCATCTTCCTTCTCGTGGGACGCTGGTGCCCGCAGCCAGCAGCAGCTCACGTGTCAGCAAGCCCGGCACCATCGCAGCCATGGCTTTCTGTCCCCAGCTGCCAGGAGCCTCCCACTGCGAGGAGGAAGGAGAAGCATCTGAGGAGGGAAAGGGAACAAAAGGATGAGATCAGAAAAAGGAATGAAAGAAGGAAATGTAATGCATAGTAAAAACAAGAGAAGGAATTTTCCTGGGGAGGGTGGGAGGAGGAGAGGGAAGTGCCATTTACAAGCTTTTTTTTTTAGCTTTCATTTTCCCCTATGATTTCTGCAGAAATTCTAACAATGCACGAGCTCATTTTCCCTTTCCCATCCCACACAAACCTGTTGTTATTTTACTTTCATTATTTCACTTTGTTGCATCAGAAATGCTGATTCATAAAATGGGGGTTAGTGAAAATGGTATTTATCTTACAGGAATGAGCCCCACATTATTTTAAAAATTCCTGCACTACCGCTGTTATTATTGTCATCATCATCATCATGCATCTTGGCAGGTTGAAAGGTATCTCAGAATGGGAAGAATTCATCAGTAATTTAACATCCCACAGCAGTACTTTAAAAGCATCAAATAACATTTTGAATTTTAAGTCAGTACAAGTGTAAATAAATGCATGTACTCCCACATGTCTGTTGTTTTTAAACTTGTGATGATACTAAAATATTTGTCTAACAGCTTTGAGTTGCAAGAAAATTTCAGCTCGTATATACACATGCATGTGATTTTGAACTAAACCATTTATCATTCTTTTCCACAGAAGACACAATTTGGCTCTCAGCAAACCATTTGAAAGAGAAATTATGATTATGATACCACACCTCCATTTTATTTTATGGTAGTGTATTGATTGTCAAATAGACAATACATGTATTTTTGTAATGGTCTAAAAGAAGATATTCTGCCTTTTTATTTTACAGTTCTTATGCTATTACTCATTTTCATTTCAATAAAGGATGGCATTTTTCAGAGATGTTACCATAAATTGCTTCATTTAATAAGTTGCTACACAGAATAAGAATGTTACACCAGAGAGCAGCACTTTGTAATTTGGAAGAAATAACACTTTCCTTTTAAAATATTTCTGTCTCTTTATTCTTAAAATAAAATTATCTCTCTGCCGTTTTCTATCTGAAGAATAATCTTATTTTTAGAAAACTCTTTTTTTTTTTTCCCTTGCAAGCATTGAAACTTGGGCTAATTAAAATGAGGAACAAATTAGATTATAACACTTTTGGATCTGTGGAAATTAAATTTCTTGTTCTCAGCAATGACTCCATAACAGAATGATTTCATTTATGCCTCAGCAGGCTTCTTGCTCTGTCCAGCAAGGATTGTCACCAGTGTCTTGGTGACAGGGTTTTTATTATTTCTTTGACAGTTTGATAGGAAGTCAGTGCTTGCTTCTGGGTTTGCAGTCTCTTCAAACCTGCATTATGAAGGTTACTATAAAAATATGGATGAAATGCTACCTCTGCAAAGCCCCATCCATTATGGCCCACACCCCAACGTGAAGATTGCTTTTGTAATAATAAAAGCAGACAACATGCTCCGTATGCTATTAGAGCTGCAATTCAAATACTCACTCGCTGGGGAAGGAGTCTCCCAAGCTGTGGAAGACAAGGTCAGTCAAAACACAGAGCAGGCTGCATATTTGTCACAAGATGTCTCTGGCTTTATGTTTGGGTTTTTGTTGGTTGTTTTTTTCCTCCTGTGGCCACCAATTTCTACAGAATCAGGTATTTTCAGACCTGTTTTTTACAGAGATTCAATTTGAAATTTGTAACGAGGGATCTCTAGTACACGAGAGACACAAATACCTGCGTTAGTTTTGCACTATACAGAAAAAAAGATCTTGCTAGAGTGGTACGATAAATTAATAGGGTTGGTTGGTCCATTGAGGATCCTTTATCAGGTTGCAAAATGCCATTATTTGCAAAGTACAATGCAGGATTTGCTTTTTTTCCTAACAGCAAGAAATGCTGCTGCACAGGTCATCTTTTCTATTTCACAGGATAAATCCTCCATATCCTTCATGTTATGACATGGAGGCAGTAGAACTGCTTTCATCGCATGAAGTTAAGATACATTAATTTTATAGTTTCCTTTACACTGTTGGAGAAGTGGGTGCACGAGACACTTGCTTCATGACAATATGGTGTATCTTGAAGGTGAAGGCAGAGCTAGATGATACACAGAAATAAAAACTTCCTGGAGAAAGTAAGTGCAGATATTTTATCTAAACAGCAGCAGAATACTCCTCACATAAACTGATTTATTTTCCAGAATATGAGAGACCAGACCTTCCGATATACGAGGCTGGGCATTCTCTTCAAGAACTTATTTTAGTTCTGCAGATGTGTGTGCTTTGCTTTACTAGTCTCAGGGGGTGCACAGGTTTAAGCGTAGCACGAGTGTTGATGCCAGTGATGGGCAGTTGTAAGTGACACTTGGGGAGCTTTTTTTCTGATTTCATTGATGGAAAAATTGTGCTTTCATAAACTGCCTACTCCAAACACATAACTTGTCTTTATATATCAAATGATTTGTTTTAATTTGTGTTAAAAATTTATCATGCAAGTGCTCTGGAGATGGAAATTCTTTCTCTAGATAGGAAGCAAAACACAAGGTGTCCGATTATGGTCTGGCTCCTGTTACCGGGCAGACCTAGGGGTAAGATAACAGTATTCACCTCTTCCACCACTGCAGAAATTTGGCTCCTCTGTTATAACTGCTAACAGATCTGGCTGCTAGTAACAGGGTGTGCTCATGTGTAGTTTAAGCAATCCATAGGAGTGAAGGGAGGCAGCTGTTTGATACCTCAGAGACCCTCTGATGCCGAAAATGAACTCTTCTTCGTATAGATCCCTGCTGGATAAGGCACATGGTTCAGATTGTGTTAAATGATCAATATGTTCAAAGACATCGGAATGTGGCATTTGACCATCATTAGGAGATGGCCATTAACTGTGAGTAAAGGTGCTGTAACAGTAACACCCCAGTCCTGATCTCACTGCGTGTCCAGTAAGCGCAGTGAAGCTAGGTAAAAAGGACACGACTAACTCATCACACAACTTTGGCATGTTTTTGTAATAATACGTCTTTCAGTGCCAACAAAGTGCTGAATAGCACCATGTAATGTTCTTAGCCATGCAGAGCCAAATTTTCCTAATATCCAGCAATCTCGAACAGCAATGTACCTGCTGCACTAACACTTAATATATGTTCAAATCACCGAACTGGGCAAACAAGTAGCTTCTTAGGCATCCCTAGCAATTCACACAGACAATTGTGGTATATGCACGCACAGCTGTAGTAAATGCATACCACTGCAAGACTAGGTACTGAAAATCTAATTCATAGGGCTAGTTTTTTGAAGGGACCTCCTTTTTCACCACCTAGAATTACCTTCCTTTCGATCTTTAATTCAGAGTAACAAAACATGGGCACTCAAATAGCCATTACTGCAAGCAAGCCAGCAGAATGGTAGCCTGATTGCGTGTACAATTTTCTGTGAGATATCTGAAAGCAAGTTAGTAATTTGGCCCTTTATCATTTTCTCCCTATACATGCACGTAGGTGGGTGCTTCTGTGCGTACATATATGAATTGCTGTATCATATAATTACTTAACACAATTAGGGTGAATTTAAGAAATACAGAAAACCCAGAAGCTACACTCTTATTTCTTTGACCATTTCCCCTATTTAAAAAATAAATGACTCATCGCAGTTGCAAGAGCCCAGATACTCTTTACAGTTGATGATTTAGCTACCTTATGTGTTTTTACTGGGGAAAAAAAAGCCCTCTATCATTTATCATGTCATCTTATCACAGTCTCTTTGTGAGACACAAATAGCACACTAACATTTTCTTTTGTTAGGGTGAGTTGGCAATCTCCTCAGAGATGGAGCAACTACAGACACAGACAGCTCTTTTTTTTTTTTTTTTTCCCTGTCCTGACATTTGGATAAGACTGGTTTATCCATCAACATACAGTCACTCAGTGGTAAGACGCATGCCAACAGCCAATCAGTATGGATGATGCTTCTTGTCCATTGTAGAAAACAGAATAGAAACTAAAGAATTTTTTTGGCATATATCTTACCTTCTTGTGTAAGTCAGAATAGCTTTTTATCATAAACTGATACTACCAGTGTAATGAAAAGCAGAAAGAACCTTGCATTTACCTTGTCAATTACTGCAGACTTTGGAAGATTTCTCTAAAATTTGCATTTCCACTTCATCATTGCTTGCTTGTTTTTTCTACATCTGTGTGTGCTGACCAAATAGGTTTGGCAAGTGCTGTAGTACACAGTATATAGTTCTTACTCAGAAGAATAAGCTTGGTTCCTAATGTCTTTTGGGATCAGAATATGTAATAATAAAAGGGTACTGCTCTATGCTGAAGGGTGAAATGGTCACCAGAAGGAGCAGCAATTAACAAAGCATCTTTCATTAAGAACTCGAAGAAAAGCTTCAGAACAAGTAGCAGGGCCATCATAGAATCATTTTGGTTGGAAAAGACGTTTAAGATCATCAAGTCCAACCATTAACGCAGCCTTGCCAGGCCATCAGTAGACCATGTCCCTCAGCACCACATCTATACATCTTTTAAATACCTCCAGGGATGGTGACTCCACCACTTCCCTGGGCAGCCTGTTACAGGTTTTGACAACCCTTTCAGGGAAGAAATATTTCCTAATGTCCAACCTAAACCTGCCCTGAAGCAACTTGAAGCCATTTCCACTTGTCTTATTGCTTGTTAATTAGGAGAAGAGACTGACCCCCCACCTCACTTACAACCTCCTTTCACAGGTAGTTGTAGAGCATGAGAAAGTCTCCCCTGAGCCTTCTTTTCTCCAGGCTAATCAGCTCCATTTCAATCAGCTGCTCCTCAGAAGACTTGTGCTCTAGACCATCTTTCTGTTCATCTGTATTGAACTCATCTCAAGAATGTGTCCATCTACCTACTCTCCATGACTGTCCTGTAACACCAAAAATGAAACTAGGAAAAAAAAGTGAAAAGCCATTCATTGATGGCAAATTATTTATTTGCTGACATACATTCAACTCTCCCCAGGAGCCTCCTGGCAAAGAGCCACTGGCTGATGGAGCTAACCAGGACTGAAGAGTTGACCAAAGGACAGGAAAGTTCTGCCTAGCGTAGAGACAGGTAGCGCTAGAAGGCAAAGCAAGCCCACACTTCAGAGATCAGTTCAGACTTCTGATCGATCAAGAGAGGAAGAAGAAATCTTATTCAGCTAAGGAGACACTAAGAGAAACACCAGAGGTACATTGAGGTGAAGATCAATCTGTGCTTTACAGAATTAAATTCTCTTCTAGCTTCCCTTGATGGAAAACTAAAGCACCATAGAGATACCATTATATCTGTGATAAATATATGTCCTGAAGACAGAAAGCATTGCCTGGGGGATATAATGCAGTAATGCTAAATTACAAGCTGTTTTCCTGAAGCACAACACAGCTGCTTTCTTTAAAAAAAAATGTATGGAGAAGTCAAGCTGGACCTTATATTCATGTCTGGAGAAAAGAGAGTAAAAGTGTCCACTGATTACATAAAAGCTTTCTTGCAGAACTAGTAAGATTTGAGGTGACAGTTTATCTTCTGCCATCAGGTGCAAAATGCAGTGAGTCACCAGGGAGCAAAAGCATTGCCAGGAGATGTGTTACACAGCTGGGCTCCAAGACAGCCTTTCTGCTGGAATACAGCATATCTGGGGAAGGGCTGGGAGGCAGGTGACAGGGACGTCTGTCACGAGCACAGAGGGGTTACACATGGATGTGACAAGTGGAGTGGCCAGTTCTGCTTTGCTATCAGTCCCTTGGGTCTGGGGAGGTGGAAAAAAAAAAACAAAAAAAAAAAACAACAGAGACCAAAACCAAACCTGGAATCACTGTCACATCAAAAAAAGCCCGTGGTAACTGGTGTCAGGAGCAGGAGCCATGAGCTTCCTGCAGGGAAGGGCATCCTCTCTACACCACTCTGTCAGGCACACCACAAGGCACAAGGAAGCCTCAGCCATCCCCATATCCGCCTTGTTTTTTAAATCCCTCTGTCTCTCATATGCCTATTTGCCAGCAAATGTGTCAGAAACAGCAAACATGAGTGATTAAATGAATGAGATGATGTTAGATCACCCAAAAAATCTCAGATCTTCCATTTGTCTTCAGGATCCTTTCCTACATCTCTAAAATGAACATGAATTCTGATAATGCTTCCCTTTATAAGCGGGCCCTATATGTCACCTTGTGTTTCACAGTTCTGTAGAGGAGCTGCCTCTTGCCCCTGAGCCAGCCTCCTGTCTCTGGCTTAGAGACAGTCAACTATCTCCAGGGCTGAAGATGTGTCTAGCATTTCTTAATAGCAGCTTGTTAGGAAGCAAGAAGCAAAAGCACTGAATAGCACAAAAAAAAAAAGAAGTACTTAGCTAGAAAGGTGGGGATGTGATGCCAGTGATGTTAAATGGGGTAAAAGGAAAAAAACAAGACGATGCTTTCTTTTGCAGGCCACAGAAACTCAGGGGAAAATCCAACAGACAGGGGAAAAGTGTGTGGATGGAAGAGAAAGATTAGAAGCTTGTGTCACAGGTCATCCAGCTTTCTGGAAATCTGCAAAAGACCAACAGTGGGACGTCTTAAGAGGAGCAAATATGTTTGGGTTCTGGGCTCTGACTGCATTGGCAGGCAACAGCTGGAGCAGGCTGAGGTGACAGCAGCAGTGCAGGGGGATTTGAAAGGAGAGATCACACGCAGAGGGGATGAAGTGCAGCGGCTTGTAAGGAGCAGAGGGTAGCAGGGAGGGCAGGAAGTCAGAAAACAGGAGCTGCCTAAAGAGATGATGTTCATTCCCCCTTTGGAAGATATTCATAATACACAGATACTGTCTTAGAAACTATTCCATGAAAGCTCAGGGTTATGGCACTGACTCCCTTGCAGGCTAGAAAAACACAGGCTTGAAAGAAAAAGGCCTTCAGGCTAGGAGGGTTTGTTATTTGGGGTTTTTAACTGACAGAATACACAGCTGACTTGTAAGGTGGGGAGGTATTAACTCCTGAGAAGGAGGAACAAAAGGTAAGGATTGCAATCCGGGAGAAAAAGGGAAGAGCGTTGCAAGTAGAGGTGGGCTGGTCCAGAGAGCAGGGTAAGGATATTCATCGAGTGCTCTGAGATGAAACGTGCTGTGTGTTCGCAAAGGTGCCTGTCAGTCAAGTGGGGGAGCAACGTTATGGCAACCTCTCTTCCAGGAGCAGCAAAGACCAAGACTTTCTTTTTCCCTGCAAAGCCAACCAACAAATTACTGAAATGGTTGTTTTAACAATCAAAGCTAACTAGGAGAGAACAAAGGAACTCCAGATGCATGTACACACACATCCATCCATCTGTCCATGTCCTCCTATGGTCTCTGATGAGCTAACTTCCACTTAAAAAAAGCCTCTTACATTGATGAGAAAACAGGCAGCAAATTATTTTGCTGCTTGAAAACTTGAAATGCTCTAGTGAAATGGGTGTAACTTGCATGAAAATTTCTGAGTACCGTTAAGTCTAGTGCTCATGGAATAGCAGAAAAGAGGTTAGATTTCTTTTGAAAAAGTCACTCTTATTTCCTGAATAACAACTTTCTGCCTTACTGGCTACCTCTCCAAGTGCAGCTGCTCCTGCAGCTCCTTGAGACAGATGGGCTCAGGTTCCAGAGGGGCTGTTCTGAAAGCCCACAGGCATGCAGTATTGCTGCACTTGCTGATATTTTCTTGTCAGGACTTAATTAACAAATACAAATGCAGAGCTGTGCTGAAATAAAAAAAGATACTTTGGTGTGGAAAAAAACTTAAAATGAGGAAGTTGCTTGTTAAACAGAGGAATTTGTTGTTCAGCTGCACTCAAAATACAAGAAAAGGGAAAAAAACATTAATGTGTGCCAGGGCAAAAGTACCACTGTCTTGGCAAGGAAAATAAACATTTGCAAGCTTCTGAGTTGGTATCCAAACAATGGGGAAGAAAATGAACTAGAAAAACTGCTTGATGGGCTGCTGAGGAGAATCTTCCTCCCCCAGTTACATACACTGATTTTTGTGTTTTTTCATACCCGGATGAGATGGACTAACGGTACAACAAATAATACTTGACATGCAATTTATAGAAAAAACATAGTATCAAGAGCAGAATTCAAAATGGACTGAAATCCTTGAATTCAAAGGCAATCAGGTGAGTAACAAAAATATAATCACCAACCACTATTCCTTTCTATCAGAAGATGCTAGATATTGAAAACTCTATCAGCTTTTTCACACAGTTGAGTATAGGCTTCTACAAAGTGAAAACAAAGCAAAACACCAAAACCAAACCAAGCCCTGAATCCTCAGCTGAAGATCCAGGTGAGAAGAAACCTTAAGTCTGGCTGTCACATATCTGAAATAATAAGTTCTCCAGTGTTTGCTTTGGTCATTTTCCCTGTGGCAGTGATCTTTAGTAAATTACCCCTAATCAGAAGTCTGTCCTCCTTCAGTTTTATCCCACATTCCTAGTTGGCAGCTTCTCAAATTGCCATTTATATTTTAGAGCATTCTTCACATATTGCAGATGAGGGTCAGAATTCCCCATTGCTAAGCTATTCCTTTGTATTTGCTTTTAATCTTTTTCCTATACAAAATATGTACTTTGACACAGGCAATATTTAGATATTTAATTTATAAGATACATACTTGACTTGAGGCTGGTGGGAGGGGTGGGCTGCAATAGTTTGCAATCCAGGAGCTTCACATTACTGGACCCTCCCTAGTGTTGCAGGTGCCAGGTCAGAGCGTGTGTGCTTGCACACAGCATCCCAGGTATACAGTGCATCTAGGTCCTTCCCAGCACCTCTGATTCCTGACTTTCTACTCCTGGTTTCTTTCCGAACACTTCTAAATCATGAGTACCCTGTTCAAATCCTCAGTGTTTCAGCATTGGCTAAGCAGTACATTCTATTAGCAAACAGTTTCACTGCAGGTTAAAATTCTCAGACGCAGATCATACAATGCAGTGAGAATTATTGGCTGGGGAAAAAAAAAGCCTGTCATACATAGCAGAGCTACCAATAATGTGCAGTACATTACACTCCAGCAAAAATTACTAATATCAAAGCTAAGCGGGAATGATTTGTGTGGCTGAGACAAGTAGAATAAAATATGTATTTTAACTAAATCAGTTTTTAGGAATACGAAGCACAGGTTAATCCTTTATAAATATGTTCACAGAGTACTTTAGACACCAGCCTGCCTACACAAAATGAATGCACCACACACTCTGATGTATTACAGAGACAGGATAAATGAGGGAACTCTTCTGTGTTTGATCCGGCTCTGCTCTGTAATTCAGAGATACTGGAGATGGGTGGTGAGTTCCTCATTGATCCCAAAAGAACCAATACTGTTGAATCCTGTGAAATGTAAGCTTTGTAGAGGATTGGAGGCTATGTGCGAAGGACACCGTAGCTTTAGGGGCATATTCTGTTCTCGGGAATGTGTGTAACTGGCATTCACAAGAGTCATACACACCCTGGGGAAACTAGACTCTATAGCTTAACAATAGTGAAAATGCATACCTAGCTCCACAGGCAATAGTATCTCTCTCATTGCTACATCTGCATTCAGTTACCAAAGGATAGATTTTTCAGCAGATAATAAATGAACCTGGAAATTAATGTCTTGAGAATTTTGAAACCATGCTAAATCTGACCTGGATCAACATTTAAAAATGCAGCAAAGTGCAGTCAGAGCATCAGTCTGTGTCTAAGATATTTTAGATAGAAAACACAGGGCTAGAACACAGATGTGAGAACAATCGATTGCAGATCTTTTTTCCCCCCATTCTTTTCAGCTTTTTAAACCCCTTACACCAGTCATCACTTCTCTGGACTGTATTTTGCATATGGTGGAGGTGTTAATGCACAGTTACAGCACAAGGGGGTTGTGAATTTTAGTTAATGGAAGCTTTTAAAGGCACAATGAAATCATCAGATGAAAGGCAAGAAAGAAGTGTGAAGTATTATACCCTAGCCTAAGTTTTACTGAGAGCATTCTCATACACGATGGACAGAGTATAAATATGTATTACAGATTATAACCTCCCTGTAAAGGCTAATTCCCACTCCTGAGGCTGCCAGAGGCAACAGGTGGTGGTCTTACAAGGCTTAATAAAGTCTCATAATGTTTTCATCCTATTCCTACCGCCAGGAGCTAGAAGAGGACCCCTGTATACATTCTGAATCCTTAATGAATAGCATGGCCATCCCAGCATATTGCATGCACAATTAGATCACAAGGACTGCAGGCCAAGACAGTTCAGCAAACACTTAAAGGCAGAGCCAAATCTAGGAAGTACAGCAAGTGCTGTAGTTCCAGTACAGCTGTGTGGTGTATGGTTCATTCACAGTGTGTATTTCTATGCTACGTATGGGAGAGGCAAGCAAAGGGCCAAAAACCTGCTTGTCATTTTACTTGGTAATTTTTGCTAAAGCCAAGTTATTATTTGTGCATGGCAATAAAATGGAACAATTAAGATGGCCTGTATTTTGCAAAGGTGAGAAAGAGATAGCTGTCCTTGGGATGTGGATGAAAGCTCCAGTAACCCATTTGGAAAAGATCTAGCACTCGGATAAATGTACAACAGCTTACCAGGCTGAGAGAGGGCAGGGTCTGCCACTCTGAAGGATGGTTTAATCTATTGCAATGGGAGTTAAGTCTTCAATTTGAGAAATATTCTGCTTCCTGGATCTGCAAGAGCTAACGTTGTTCTAAAGGCTGCAGCTCTCTGATCAGCTACCCTGTTTCACTGATCATAGTCTAAGTGATCCGTAGCTTCCTTTTTCTGCTTCTGTTCAGAGGAAAGATTGCAGCTTCGTTTCAGTTATTATTTGCATGTTTTTCTTACCAGTTTACTCTCAGCAGCTTCTGATTTAACCTTACGTGTTCCAAAGTTCAGAAAAATACTAAAAAGATCGGTACTTAATATTTTCAGAGTAATAGCAGGCACCTCACGCACACATCTCATGTTCCACATTTTTGGTAAATGTATTCTCACACTCTTAACTTACCTTCTTTAAAAGGAGTGGCATGTTGAACCAGCTGGCCTTTTTCTACAGCTATGGCTTTTCATGTTATATTCTGCTGCTCCAATTTCTCTATTTTCCCTGCATTTTCCAAGATAAAATGCAGAAGTTTAAAGACTCATAATGTTTATGTGACAAAATCTTACTGCTAAGTACAGTATTACTGACGGATTAGTTTAATGCAATAGTATAATGTAATTTAATTATAGTAATAGTGCACAGCGACAGTCTTACTACTTATGCCAGATTGTGACACACTCTGTTAAAAGCTTCATCATTATTATTTAGTTTTTAGGTTTTGTTCCACAGTATACCCCCTTTACACACACATTAAATTAATTTCATAGGCATAGAAGAAGAAACATTAGGTAAATTGCTCCCATTTTGCCACTGTAAGATTCCATAAGAATTCATAATACTAACTGAAAATGTATTTTGCTTCATGAGACAATAGTCAGCCAGCCTGTGGTGAAAACTTGTAGCCTTCTGGGCATAAGTCCTCAGACCTGCAGTTTATCAAAAAAAAAAAAAAAAGCAAACCTGCAGTTTATTAAAAAAAAAAAAAAAAGCCCAGGCAAAAAAGGAAGGATTGTTCCACCAAGTCTACCTTTTGTATTCACCTGAGAACTTTTAATGTAGATTGATCCAGATTTCTGTGCCAGCTATGAACTCTTTCCACATTATATGTAGACTGTTGCAGTTCAGTGCTCCAGCTTTTTCAGCCCACAGCTTCCAAGGATTTCAGCTGTGGCTGACAGCAGTTCTGAAAACACAACCCACAATAACTCCTGTTTCCAAAGTGTTTTCTATCTAAGACTACAGAATTTTCCATCAGTGTTAATTTATCCTTACAACAGCTCCAGAAAGACAGAAAATGCATGTTCAGCCAGCACAGCTGTATGCAAAGTGAACATCTGTCCACTGCCAAATTCAGTTTAGCTATTAAATAAAACAAAGCACACTTTTTTTTTTTTCTCTCCCAGACAGGACCAGACTGCAAGGGAAAGCCTGGAGAGGATCTCCATGCTTTAAAAAGGGAAACAGAGAGAGCCTGAATTTCCTAAGGTCACTGAGGAAACTTGTGGCAGCGCTAGGAAAAGAACTCAACACTGAAGCAGCAGAGATATCATCTTCACAGCCAAATTTGGATTTTTTTTCCCTGCAGTGTGACTGCAGTAGCTCTGTTGCGGTGATATAACAGTACAGACACACCAGGCTCTGTGGATTTTGTGGCAATTAAGTTGGTAAGCTTAATTTCTGGTTGGCAGAGAGATGTTGCCCTTTTATAATTTCATCGTGGCAAAAGCTCTTTTTAGCTTATTTCAATTATGAGCAGCTAAGTAACATGAATTAGCTATGTCACTGCAAACCACAGCTTTTTAGAGGGGGTAACAAAGGTGCACCCTTTTTGTTTTTGTAACTATGGAAACTGCAGAGTCCTGCTGCATGCTAACCTGTTGCTGTTCATTTATTAGCTGGCCCAAGGTTTTGTAAGATCCAATTGTATGTATTTTCCAGTGCATATATTTATTTAGGTGCAAGGCTAAAGCCACAAAAGGTCTTGGGCTCAGTACTGCAATGACTGACTCTTGGGGGCCCTTTTAGAAACACATAACTCTACAAAAGCCAGCATCTTCGCACAGAAGTAGGTTGTGTGCAAGGGACCTACGTTTCTGCTTCTTTCAGGGGGTGGAAGGTGACTCCACCATGGATGGACACATTTCTCTCCCCTTCGACATCACAACGCGTATGGGTGTGTGGAAGTTTCCGTGCCCAGCAGTCCCTTTTAGTGCAACGTACCACCATAACGAGGAGATAAATTGTGCTGGACTTCCCCATTCCTTTTCAAGCTTCAACAGTATATTTAAGAGCAGTTTTGTGCTGTAAGAGATTAAAATTCACACAGCCTTTTTATATTTGATTTTGGGTAAAAATGTTTGATAGATGACCCATGATCAATCTTTTACAGCAAATGTTTGCCGAAAGCTAGCCTATTCACTGTTCTACAATACCAAAGGCCACCTGTCAAATCTATGGCCCCTTTGCAAGCTACAGAAAGAAACATAATTATATGCTAATTCACTGGGCATTAATTTTAGCAGGCAGCAGAACCCCTTTTTCTAGCCAGCCTCTGCTACTGCAGCAACACCCTGCACTCAGCAGAAACCTGGACTTTCAACAGAAGTGGCACATTTTTATACCTTTATGCCTCGATGTTATTCATACTGTGTACCATTTGCTACCAAAAGCCTCTGCATTCCTTAAAGCTTTGTCTCAGAAGAAATAAATCTGGGTCAAACATCAAAGCAAGCTGGTGGGGGGGGGTTTCAACCTTTGTCTTAGCTCCATGTCTTAGGTGACTGTTTTGAAGATTTAAGGGCACTAAGCGAACATTGTCCTCTTTGCTGTGTTTTGCATGGAACTTTATAACATCTATAAAGCAAGAAGTTGTTCCTAGCCTAAGATGCACTACTGTAAATTAGGTCACCTCAGCTACTGTCGTAGACAACATGATGTACGCATGGCAAAGTCGTCCCTTCCTCCCATTGATAACATTGTTCCCTTGCCCATATGTGTTGGTTTGAAAACGAACCTAGAGTTACTGTCTGTTTAAAGTGAAACTCCTAAGTCTTTCCCCCCCCTCCTTTTTTTTTCCCCCCTTTTTAACTATTCAGGTGCAGTGAACATCTTCTGCACTGCAGTGAGCTTGACTCCTAGCCTCAAGATCTCACCCTCCCTCGTGTTGTCTGGATATCAGGTTTTTCAACCCCCAGTCCTTCCTCACAGGTAGGAAGCACATCACAACTCATTAGTAATTTACTGCTACAGTAATTTTTATAATTACTGCCAGGAGGCCTCATTAAATTTGATCTAATGAATAAATATTGTATTTTTCAACGTGATTACCAGAACAGCTTAAGCTGAGTGCCATAAACAATTATTTTTTTTTCAATACGCAGTATGTCAGTGAGTATTGATTTTTATTTTGTAAAGAATTTACTGTATTCTTATGCATGGCTAGCATGTAATAAATAGCCAGTCCTCTTAAGCATCAAGTGCCATGGAGCAGATGGTAAAACAGAAATTGGGGTATCTGTTGCAAAAAGTAAAATAATGCCCATTAATAAAGATAAGGTTTGTCTGGAGGTCCAGGAGTGCTCTAGTGTGAGCTTCTCTCCTAGTCCTCAAGAAAGATGCCTGCTTTAGTCTGGTGTCTCCGATTTGTATGTCAGAGATACAAAAAAAATGCAGGGTTTATTAGCAAGATACAACAAAGCATTGTATCTCAGAGAACTAATACGTGAACAAAGGATGACCTATGTTTCATTTGCTTCTAGATCAATGTATCACATTAAACATTATTCTAACAGGTTTTTAAAAAAATACAGAAATATTTAATATGCTAAACATAAACCTACAGTTCATATTAAGACTGCAAAATATACTTACTTTCCAACATCACTTACACCTTTTTCAGTAATTGCACTTTAGCATACAAATCTCTTTGAACTGCAACAAAAGGCATGCGTTGGGAATGTCTTAGGATATATGTCAGAGAAGCTCAGAATCAGGAGAAAGCCCTCGACATTTCTGTCATCCAAAAATGTTTTCTGCAGCTTGAGCTATATGGTACATTAGATAGATCCTATTCCATAGCTCAAGCATAACTTACATAGCTTTCAAGTAAATCTATCTACATTTATCAACTGCCATCAATTTGTTTAGCCAAGTCTTTCATTTAGGGCAAGAGAAAAAGGTGTGTGGGTAAACCCAGGGTCACTGAAAGGAATTTTTTCCTATTTAATGGACGTTTTTGAATAAGCTGCATTTTCTTCTTTGATTGTTTTGTGTAAGGAAACCTTGGAGGCCTCAAGACTGTTAGCTCAGTATCTCCCACTCTAATCTCCTTACTATGGCCAAACTGACATCTGGCCTCCACCAAATTTCACTGCAAGGAGTAGTGCCAGTTACTGA
Organism: Merops nubicus; assembly: GCF_000691845.1. Classification (NCBI taxonomy): domain Eukaryota; kingdom Metazoa; phylum Chordata; class Aves; order Coraciiformes; family Meropidae; genus Merops; species Merops nubicus. The sequence continues at coordinate 15,794 of NW_008599329.1, forward strand.
TTTGTAACTGTATGTTGTCAGAACAGCCTCTCTGGCTTTCACCAAGATACAGCTTTTCCCCCTTACACATTACCTCCAAGTAAACTGTAGGCAATTAACTCTACAAAGGACCTTAGAACTAGATCCACCTTAGTTGCTGCTTCACTCCATAGCATCTGTATTCCATGACACTTAATGTCTGTTCTGATCAAGTCCCTTTAGTACCTGGGTTTCTGTTGCAACAGATGTGGAGGAACCTCAGTCTCACCAACACTGGCTAATAAATATCCGTGCCTCCAGATAGGCTGCCAAACAAAACATAACCTACTCACCTCACTAGTGGTGGGATTTGGTGGCACTTGCTGAATGATCATTGCACAATGAGCAACTACAAGCCAGCTTCTCTTCCTCTTTTGCATTTTTGGTGCCCCATGTCCTAGAAATACTCTAACCACAGCACTGCAGAGCTCAGTTCTAAAGGTGATAGAGTAACAGTGCCCTGCACTAGTGGTTTGACACCTCCAGCGACTGCATTTTCCAAGGGATAAGGTCATCACAGTTTAGGTTCCAGGCAAACACCAAGAAATCATGGCTCAGAAATTAAGGCAAGGAGAGATTTACATGTTCTTAACTGTGGTGAGGAGTTAAGTGTTTTTTACAAACTAAGGCGTTTATCGTAGGCACTTCTGAGAATCCCTTTTACAAAATCCACGTCTTCTTCCATATTGTATGGTAAGCAAGCGTGCTCCAGCAATGCTGGCTGTTTCACTAGACAGCGGGGAATTACAATCTGGCAGGAATCAAATCTCCTTGCAGATCCCAACGCGTTAAAAGTATAATGTGGTATCTATACAGAGAAAACCAGAAGCTGGATTTCAGCAGCTGGGCTTAATTAGCAAGTTAGCTAAGCCTGATAGCAGCCAAACTCTTTGTTCAGCATCAAAATGGTACCTAACGGAGTGCCACACTCTCAACTCCCTCATTTCAGCTATAATTCATACTGTCCTTAACAGCAAGTATGTCTGAGAAACAGGCTAAGTGCTTGCAAGGAACAAGGGTGTGTATCTCTTCTCTGTGCTTAGAAGGTAAACAGGAAAAAAAAAAACAAAAACAGCATTATTCCTTGCTGTAAGTCTGCATGTCATGATAAAAACTGATTGTAATAATGTCAAGAACATTCAGTTGTTAATTTTTTTTTCTAAAGCAGGATTTAGCTATGTGGGTGAATGGGGTTTTAGTCTTACAGCTTCAGAAAAAGTCACTTGTTTAAGATTATACCAGAAGGCTCTGACAGAACACTATCTGTATGCAGTAATGGGCCCACAGGCACCATATATACTGGTATATTTTTATTTACTGGAGGCATTCTTCAGAGCTTTGTAGTGCAGGTGCTGTTTTCTAGCCACAGCAACCATTTAAAAACTTGAAGTTACTTCTCCCAGAGAAAATTAGGATTATTCCAAAGCAAGTTCAGTTCCTCATTACAAAAGTCTGTGCTCAGTTTCCGATACCAAAATTGTAACATTGCAACTTTTTCATAAGAATTAAATGGAAACAGAAATAAAGGGGGAAGAAAAAGCTTTTAGAGTGTTAACTCTCCACGGCAGGAGGAAGCCAGCATGGGCATTGAGCTCAGCACACTCATCCCCTTCTCCCTGCTGAAAGGGACACAAAAAGAACTCTGGCTAAGCATTTATTTTTCTGCTAATGTGAAAGTTCTCTTTTAAAGAGGAAGCAGATTGAACAGAGCATGAGAAAAGAATTTGACTCTGGCTTATTTCCAAAGGTTTTTTTCTTGATGATTCACTGTTATCACTTGTATTCACATTACAACCAGCCTCAAAAAGAAATACCCAAACCGAAACCAACTCCCCCCTATACCCAACAACAAAAAACCCACAGCACAAAAGCACTAAGAAACAGAATCTTTCCTACTGCTAAATTCTGCTAATAAGCTATATAAGAAGAAAATCACGTAAGAGTGCCTATGTTCATTCACATTTGTGTAGTAACATAGCTAAGCCTCTGATTTTGGAACTTCAGAGCACATCTAAAGACGCTGAATCTCCAAGGTATTAAACAAAATGGTTGACTCTGAATTTGTTTTACTTCAGCTATATAATAAATTAAAAATGTCTAAATATCACTGAAGTCTAAAATGTTTAAATTTTCAGTATAGTCTTTCCAGCAGTTTTCTTCTCAAACAGGATTTTGTTTTGATATTCAGGGAGGAAACACAACTGTTAATTCTCTGAAAGCATGAACAATGCACATTTTTGTATTTGTGAGAGCCCTCTCACCCTCAAAGTGAAAGTGGCAGTAAATTGTGAATGCCCAGTTTAGGCAAAAGTTCACAAACATACCATTTTTACATGGGCATTCAAGCTAAACAGAGGTAAAGCAAGGCCAAAACAAGGTGCACTGATAGGATTGCTTTGTTATTGTGTACGTGTTTAAAAGAAAATAAGAGGATGCTTGCCATAAGCTTGTTACTTACACCTCTTGACACAAACCGGCACATGGTTTCATTCTCCTTGCCTGCAATATTAACAAAGAGGTAAGGACATAAAGCCAGATTGGTGTTTGGGCTCAAGCTATGATTTCAGCAATGCTTTGTTTCGTTTTCAGTAAATATAAGTTTTACCTGCAGACATAACCCACTGGAAAGACTGTGTGAGTAGGGTTCAATGCAGCAGGATCTACAGTTCAACTGTTTGTTTTTTTTTTCCTAGTTCAAGTGAACAGCACAAATACTACTAAAGTACTACTAACAAAAGAGAGAGAGATGCAATGCCTTCTTACCCCATCCTGACCATACCGTGACTTGGGTGGGTTTTTATGTGGGGAAAAAAAAACAACAAAAAAGCACAACACCACACACCAAACAGAACTGTCTCCCATCCTTGCAACAAGAGGTCCATCAATTCTACCTGGAAGAAATCCTGTACCAAACAGCAGCAAGCAGATCTTGCTTAATATGACTATAGCTCTATGCTCTAGACACATCTTCATAGAAATTCAATATCCACGACTTATAAATATCGGTCACAAGAGGATTCCAAATTCCCTCTCACCTCTCAGTTTCAGGACTCCTACCACTAGCACTGATCATTTTTGTATTTGACTATACAATCACACTCCCATTTGCCACCTGCACCCAAAAGGGTTTGTGGGAGGGTTTTGACACACATCTAGGAGCTCCAGGATTATTATTTGAAAGAAGGGTGAAACCCAAGCATGAAAGTGTGATGTTGTCCTCTCCTCACATCTGGAGTCCATAGAGTCATGGGGGCAGAGGGCCCGATATGCAGACCAAACCCTCTT
>NW_008599330.1:0-4486 GCF_000691845.1 Merops nubicus
GTTTTGTATTTTTCTCCTTTTTCTCCCCCCGTGCGGGGATTGCGGGGCCTGAGCGAGGGGCCGCGTGGTGCCCGGCTTCCACCTGGGGCTGAACCACCACAGTATGGAACGGCTTCCAGGCTAGGACTCTTTAGTCTGGAATGAAGACAACTGAGAATGTACAGTCTATGGAAAAAGAGTAGCACTGTTAGGATGGACATAGATCAATAGTTCACTGTCTATGCTGATACCAGCACCAGGATCCACACTGAGATGTTCTCAGGAACCAGGTTCAGGATGAGCATAACACAATTTTCACACAACAGACTGTGGAACTCCTGTGTGCTGGGGATACAAGATGTTTACAAGGTTGTAAGAGGAGACTACACAAGAACTTGGAAGAGCAAACCCTTGGAGTTAATATTTGTCTACCACATAAGGCTCAGGACAGGTGGAGGATAGGAGGGTTTTAAAGGAATCCATCCTGCATTTGTTCTAGTCCTCCTTTTTCTAGGTGTCTGCCCATGATCACTAGCAAGACATAAATGTGATCTAGACAGAGCCTAGGTCTGAACTAGTGCACACATTCCTATGTTGTTACTTCTTTTTAAAAGTTTAAGACTTTCTTTTAGTGCCCTAAATATAGAGCCAGACCTAAGAAACAAGATGATGAGTAATAATACTACTGTGAATAGTCTCACAAAAGTAAACCAAATCAGTTCTAGTGTTACCTACATCTTCATGAGTTTGCAGGCTCAAGACCTTCTTAATTAATTAAACTGTGAAATGTTGCATTTGAAGGCACAATCACACACGCCTCTTTGTAAGTTTGCACTCTGCCTGTTAAGAAATTACATTTTCTTCTATGTCACAGTGTTTTCTAAGCATTGAATTCATTTCTGCACCCCACACGAATCAAGTGACTAGAGATCTACAGTACATTCAGCAGGTGCAAAATCTTGTCAGAACCGTGTATATATCATGTGGCATTCAGCAACATCCTGTTGATGAATCTGCAACCTGTAGATGCAAACCACGATGAACTCCATAACATCTTTCCTGCCCTGAGAGACTGCTATGATGGATAGAAGTCTGCAACCATGAACTTAACGAACTTTTCTATAAAGAGAAATTGTAATTTAGGGATAGATATGATGTCAATGGTTTGGAATAAGGGGTGGAATGTCCTGGTTTGGGGTAAATAGAGCTGGTTCTGCTCTGTGATTTTACTTTTTAGCTAAAGTTCCTCTAATTAACTGCTCTGTCTGAGTTAGCAGTGTTTTCATAAACTATCTGGCTGTAGCAGTGATAAGTTTTCATGTTTAGATTGGTATGCAGACCAAGGCCACTGCTGAGCTTGGATCCCACACGGAGGGGGGCAGAGAGCACCCTGAACCTGCGGGGAGGAGCGGACAGAATAACTGACCCCAAGATTCCCCAATGGGGCATTCCATCTCACAGCCATCATATCCAGTAGAAGCTGGAGAATCAGGAGGGGCAGCCCTTCCGTTGCCCCTTCTGCTCTTCTTCTTCGGTCTGCTGCTGGGCTGCTGGCTGCTGCTGCTGCAGTGGACGGTATCTAAGGAGGACTTCATCCATCTTGCCTTTGATTTCAACTCCTGTGTTCCTGAAATGAGTTCCAGAATCCAGTTCCTGTGCCCAGTCCCTGTCTGTGGCAGAGTCCAGCCTGGGACCCTCTCCCTGGGGTCTTCTCCCCAGCTGGGAGTGACAAACGTATTGCCATCAGGGGGAGTTGGGTTCGGGACTAACTTTGTATATTTGTATATATTTGTACATAGCCTACTTTATTATTATTACTAGTGGTAGTATTAAAACTGTTTTCTGTTCTTTTCTAATCAACAAGTCTCTCTCTCTCTCTCACTTATTCCCTTTCCCTTTCAGGGGTGGGGGGAGGGGAGGGAGCGTCTGTTACTGTCCTGGGGGCTGCCCTGACCCCAAACCACAGCAGAAGTGCAGTAAGGAAGACAACATTGTTTCGGTTTGCTATAGACCTTCCTGTAGGTTTTTTTTAAGGCTTCAGAGGTTCAGTGGAATTTGACAAGTGGTATTTAGGCTTTTGTGTTCGCATGTAATTGCTGCGCACCAGGGTGTATCCTGATGAGGCAGCTGGAAGCGCCTAAGCAGAGGGCACAGAACCTCCTGCTGCTTGTTGCAACTTGCAGGACTGGGACATCACACAGCCTGCAGAAGTACACACATTCAGAGCAAAGACTTCGTTTCAGAATGATTTTCTACATCCCGTGCATGTCAACTTAAAGAGATGTTGCTCTTAGAAGAGCAACATAGTGAATAGGTTCTCAAACCCCTAAATTGAGAGCTAACTCTGCAAATATACACAAAAAGAAGTTACTGAGCAAACACTGCTGCTTTTAACTGTTCAGTTGCATCGCAGTTTTGGTTATAACCTTATGTGTTTCTATAAACTCTCCATGTTTCATTTGCCTGCACAGACAATACTTGCAGGTTTGTTTCTGCCATGGCTCATTTCAGGGTGACCATTTGTTTTTAACTTACTTTAAGCATTCAGACCTTTGCAGACTACGGACCCGTATTTACATGAGATATCCCATTGACTTCAACTGCAACAGCAGTGATCCCATTGTAAGGTCAAGTAAGATAACCTTTTATGTGTATAGCAATGAGATAACCTTCTACATGTATAGCAGTAAGATAACCTTCTATGTATACAGCTGTGTAAGAAAATACATAAAATTAGAAAATTAAAATAAACCATGTCTGTTTTGCAATGGAAAATCCACTAACGTAAATACTTTTACAGCCACATAAAAATAGAAACATGAAATTCTTTGGTTTTCCATAGGGCTTTTCAGTAACAGCCAGTGCTATTATTACGATGTTATTTCTCTTTTAATTGCACTACTACTTAGGAAAACTCACGATTCTAACTTGAAGAAAGTTATATGGAATTACAATGAAAAACTTATAATGTAAGCAGGCATGTAATTAATTTGAAATAAGAGACCAGTTCTTTACATGCCAGTATTTTTTGCACTGTTAGGAAACATTAGTCTTTCTTTTCTCTCTTGAAAGTAATTAAATTAATAGAAGTTGGCCCCACTTTCCCCATCACACATGCACATGCACAGGACCAACAAAACTCTGTAATTTTCCAGTGGCACAACAGTCTTTCAGTGTCTGCCATCTGCTGCCCTGGCAGGACCCACAAGAGGAGTGGCAGCAACAGGTCAGGAACTGCAATGTCACATTGTGAATATTCATTCAAGTTTCACTGTCACAGCTGGTTCACATCATCTCTGAGACTGACCTTGCCTCCTCCAACTTCCCTTTGACAGCTTTAGAGCAGGGGAGCAGACAGAAGCAAGATATCGAAATTAAAACTCTCAGAAATCCCCAGTCCAAATTAGTCCCCATTCCTGTTGGGGAGCTAGCTGTGACTGTCACTCCTATTTACCAATGTTATTGATAAAAATTCTCAAAGACTTGCTCTAGGAAGAGTGCTATAGTGAAATACTGCTTTTCCAGATCTGTAACCCTTTTAATTTGTATTTACTTATCACAGTGTAGAGTGTCTTTTCCTCTCTTGCTAATTCTTTTTTCTGGGTTACATGTGTGTTTTCAACATGGTAAATGGGAGGGCACAACTTCACTACCCCAGGCTCCAACGGTGGAAGCAGGGTTCAGATAGCACAAAGGGCAGTCCATCCAGGAAGCATTCTAACATCGCATTCAAGTTAAAACATGATAATTTTAGGCTTCTGTTATTTCAAATGTACCAGATCTAATGCTTCTGAAAACCGGTCTCAGCAGGTAGGTGCTCAAGGAGGTCCATGGTGAATTTCCTGGCTCTGCCTGCAGGTGAAGGGGACATGTAAATAAACTTGAGGGTCCTGAGATTGTAAGATCTCTCGACAAGAAATTTGCTTTAATAGACAGAGCTCCTAAGACCTTTGTCTCTATATAATGACTAACGAGGTACAACAATCCAATGTGGCTGCCAAAGCAGTCCTCTTCACCAGCAAACATCCTCAAGTCAAGTGACAACACCAGGACAAACTTTCAGTAGCTTCTACAGGCTGTATGCTGTGACAGAAGCACAAGACGGTTGTACTTTGACGTTCTCCCAATCTGAGCTCAGAGGTTTGACTTCTACACAGCTGCCTTTGCAACACAACTGTATCACTGCATTTGTGGGTAACAGCTTTCCCCGTAAGAGCTGCTGCTGCTGCTTCGTTTTACTATCAGGTAGCACTAAAACCCAAGCAGGGTTTCATTCATCTTCTGCCTGCCTTAACATCCTTCACCTTGTACCTCGCTGGTGGGACGGAACGACGTGCCAGCCCAAGGCCTGCAGATGCGCGACATCCAGCTAATTCTGCCGCCGTCTCTGCGGGCACCTGGGCACGTACGCACACTCCGGGCAAGTCTCACTGGCTGGCTGCTCACACTGCCGGCACAGACGCTCCCTTAGGCCCCCTGGGAGCAGGAAGAAGCCGGAGACGAGGCT
>NW_008599331.1:0-32888 GCF_000691845.1 Merops nubicus
GCAGCAGGTTTCAAACCATTACAATTCGGTATCCATAATGCAGCTTTTTAAGGGAAGTGCTAGCCTTTGAAGAACCAGGGTGTGGGATGGAATTCAGATTGTTGGTGCTATTTCCTCATGGGGAGGGAATGACTTTGTCCTGCTTAATCAGTGCTGTAATGTTTCTAATGATAATGAGTAGATTAAATGCATGGTTTGGGAATGATTAATAAGAAGTAGAACAGAATAATACACAGGGATGTTCTGTCTTGCACCAGCATGGGATTACTCGTATGAAGTTACAGAGCAACCAAGAGAAAGGTACATGAACTGCCCTGCAGGACTGATTACTCAAAGAAGTAGTTTATTAGAAGAACGGTTGTAGGCTTTGTTGTATTTAGGAGGCTTACTGGAAAAATATAATAATGAATGAAGTAAGAAAGGTGGTTAGTAATGATACAGGAGCAGTGCGTCAGTGCTGAAAACTGATTAGAAGGGAGCTGAAACTTTGTGAAATGTGATAGATACTGAAGATGGGTGAAATTGTGGCAAAGATGGGAGGACAGGTAAAAATCTACTTTTTAGTGAGTTGCCTGATCTGAAAAGTTTTGTGGACAAAAAGAATGATAGAAGCATTTGTGATTAAACTAGAAAAAATACTTTAGTTGTAGCTTGGCAACATACCTGAAACTCCCTATTTTTATTTCTGAGGAAGGATGAAAACCAGCCATGTAACAGCTACTTGCTTCACTGGATTTGTTAGCATTCTCGTTTAGGCATTTTAGTCTGTGAAACAAATTTGGGACTGAGGGTCATTGGCAATGAGGCAGAGCCTCCCTGCAGCCCCCAGGGTGCCAGGTGAGCTGTTGAGATACACAAATCATGTCAGCCTTTCCTGACAATAACAGCCAGGACTGTTCTGGAGGCAGGGGCTTTGTTCGTAACTGGCTGTGCTGTGGTCTTGCTGTAGCACATCTGGATCATACTTATCTTTTTAGGGGAGGACATAAAGATCTTTTTATCTTACAACTTTCTTAATAAAACAGAAGAGATAAAATATTTAGTCAGGAAGTATGTTTCCTGTTTCATACTCTTGTTTATAACGACTAAAGTAGTTTCAGGAATGTGGATGATTCGACTCTTACACGCTGCTTGAAATTTTACATTTAAGGACAGAGTTTTTAAGGTCCATTAAAAAATTAATACTGCAGAAAGTATTAAAGGAACATAATTCCAATACTGTTCTCAAGATCTGCTTTGTTTTAGATGTCTGGAGTTATTGTTGAGAATGTTTCAAAAGAGTTTTCAAAACAAACAAATGTAATAAATAGAAAGTGAGCACAATGCCCAGATGTAAAATAAAAGCAGAAGCTGATGAGTACAAATCAAATGGAGTCATGCTGAGATTATAGACTACGTTAGCCATATCCTGTTTGGAGGACTGTGCAGACCTAGTTACAGCAATGCAAAAAATGAAAAGGTAGAAAGGATTATAGCACCTAAAAATACAGCAGTACAGAGAAGGGCAGAGTTTTAATCCCAGTATCAAATAAAAGAGGCTATAATGGTCAGACAGGAAATGTTATACTCCATATAGTCCAAGAAGCAACAACTTTAGAAACTATGATTATTTTGAATTGCCTTCTGTACTAAATACCAACAATTAGGCATAATTTGGTAGGCATAATTTGCCTTTATCCAAGCTTTTGTCAGATATGATAAGGAATAAGAGGGCCATAAGAGTGAGAGGCATTGATGCGCACAGAAGTACACATAAGACCTTATTTTCTTCTTTTGGTTCCCTCCATGTTAAAAACATGTATGTAAATATTTTGGAGTAGTAGGGGGTGAAGAAAGAAATCAAAAGGGAAAACAATCATTCTCTTGCTGTAAAGAAACAGCACCAAATGGCTGAAAATAAGCTAATCTCAGCAGACCAAAGAAATTAATTTCCCTTTCAGTATTGTATGTTTACTAGGTTTGCGTGTTGCAAAAAAAGCACCACAATCCACCCAGTAATTTAAGAATGGAAAAGAAAAAAGCCACTTGTAGGACAGTTTGATTCTTGAGGTCATTGTAGAGGTAATTGCCCATTTATAATATGTTTTATGTCCCTCCCGCCCACATCAGCCCAGTAGTGTAAATGACTTTAGCTCAGGCTGCTGGAGATGTAGAAGACTCCGAGTTAGACTTCATGTGCCAGGATGGAAGATCACAGACAGCTGATGAAAGAGCAGTAGAGTGAGCCCAGGTCTTGCTTCATACCAGAGGATCTCCATGAAGTTAATGTTGTCATGAATGTCATGCCTAGGAGAGAGGAGTTTGGCTTGGTTTCTGGACTTCAGAAAACCCCCCTGTAGGGACTCACTCAGAAGGCTGAGGGGGGAGAGAAAAAACCCCTGAACTTATCTCCAAACTCAAACCGATTCAGAAATAAATTTTGGAAGATAAAGGACATTGTGGCTTTCTATTTTTAAAGTGTTAAATATTGTACCACAAGGGAAAAACACAGAAATATTACTTTCTTTAGCTACTCTGGCCCTAACCTAAGCAACTGAGCTAAAATTTAAGCATGTTTGCAATGTTTCTGGGTAGTTAGCTAAAATGAAGCACGGGACCATTATTTCATATTTTAACCTTCTGAAAATTGGAAGATCGTATCTGCCTGTGGAGCTTCACAATGCATATTTTAGGGAAGAGTAGGTCTACAAGTTTCATATGCCAAAATGTAGTTCATTACACTTCAACACTGAACAAATTGCTATACTAATCCCTCTTCTAATGTGAACTGAAGTACTTCACCTTGATTCCCAGCTGTATTAAAAGCAATTTGAACATCCTTGTCAGAAAAAAAAATCCCAACACTTCAATAGCACACAAAAAGAAGAACCTGACTGTGAAGAACCTGAACAGAAAGGATGCCTTGTTGAATATAGTATAATGCAATTTTGTGTTTAATACATATTTCTACTGGCCTGATATTTCAGAGCATTACAAGATACAACACTGCTTGACTTATTTATGAGAAGTTAGATTGTTTTCTTGGAGGGTCTCTCAACTGCAGTGGTTAATAAGGAATGTGGCTTGGTTTTAATCCACAGATTTTATAAAACTTTATTTTTTTCAGATTACTGATACTTGTACTACAAACATAAGTATGATTTGTAACAGTAGTTGCTCCCTTAAACGTCTGGACAGAACTCCCAACTATAAGATGTATAAATAATATTTTAAGTATGCCTTTGTGCTATTTGCACCTTTGTGGTATGAGACATTAAGAAATATTTGTATTGCATAATAAAATTTAATGGACCCCTCATGGCCTTGGGTAAGAAGCATTAGTCCTGCAGATTTTCATAATGTGAAACAGTGCAAAGTGTATCATGTGTGCTGTATCTTACAGTGTTAAAATAACTAGTGACTGATAGAAGACTGTCTGTGGTTTACACAAACAAGTGATTTTAATTCAGGTCTTAGATGGTAAAAAGTTAACAGCAATCCTCTTAAGTATTAAGTGGTATTGTATTCAGTCCTAAACTGCTTGAAAAGACAAGTAACATATAAGCAGGTATCTTCGTCATGTCCTGATGTGCCTAAAAGCTGTACAGTTTTCCTTCTTTGCTATAAAATTTGCTTAGAGGTCGGAGTATGTCAAGAGACCAGTGGTGGGACAGACAGCCTCTTACTTTTTACCTCTAGGATTCAAATCCAGCTGAATCATTAGTAGCTGAAAGTTGTTGCCACCCGGTGGCTAAACACTCTATGTAAAATTAATTTGGTAGTCTCAGCCCAGTTCTGAACAAACATATTTCCACTTTACAAATATGATGAAACCTGGCACTAATTGGCACCCTTGCTAGCAGCCTCATCAGAGATGCCAAAAAAATTGAAATATTTCTTTGCTTCTAGTGATGGTCTCTCCAGGTCAGCAGTGAAATGCAGTGATGGGGCAGTATGGAGAAGATGGCACAGCTGTTGCCCTAGTTGCTTTGTGGACTTAGTCTGCAGAGATGTCAGTCTGGTGTATTTCTCATGCCAATCTATGTAGAGTTATTAGGACTTTTCCACCACTGTTGGTGCACTTTCAGCAGTCTGTTGGCAGTCAGCTTAGAAATCCTTCTTGCCATCTGTGTGGTTGATGCAGTGATAGCATAATAGCTAAGTGGTTCAAATGTGGGTTTGTATGGTTTATTTAGGAACTCAGAATTACAGCCAGTGTAGGCAGAGTGCATTGCTGACAGGTAGCTATTAATCACTTTTAGCCATTCTTTTCACTGCCAGCTGCTTTGTGAATGAGTATTGGCATGTGGTAGATGAATAACTCTTCATTGTCCAAAATGAAAGAAGTTTGTGCCTTCTTTTTAGTGGTAGTAACCATGCAAATGCCAGCAACCCCAAATGGAGATCACAATTTTCAAAGTGATTTCAAAGTGAGACTGGTTTTATGTATATAGTGCCTGGAGGGATACAGATTTGGGGGAAATATTTACAAAGAGGGAGTGGGGAAATTCTTTCATGTTGCCTTTTTTTATGAGAGTAACTGTGTATGTTTTATAACTTATTCAGCTGAGCAAGAAAGTTGATTCATGTTGTCACTGACTTAATTTCCACTACAAAAGATGGGAGATTTGACTGTTTTCACAAAGCAAGGGTGACAGTGTTGCTAGGGAATCCCCACATGCTCTCAGTGGGAGCTAGAGTAATTCGTCTGGTGTCTTTGTTGCATTGTTAAAAACCTCATGGAAATCTCCATAAATAAATTGCTCCAAGAAGTGGTGTTGGTAGTTTGAAAAGAGACAAGCTCCTCTAGAGACTTCTCTGCTTCATTTGGAGTGACTTCTGCTCTGCTAGTGCTTTTGTGTGTCATTAATGCGTGTGGCTAATTTTGGTAATTAAAGGTGCCATTTATATCTGCCTCTGATTGTGAGGTTCTCAATTCAGGCATGCGTATAGTACCAGGTAGCACTGGAAGCTTCCACCTTGTATTTGAATGGCACATGTTCAGGTTGAAGGTGCACATGATACAGGTACAAGAGTCACAGTAGTCAGTCATTGTTTTTGCTTTTCCCTAGGCAGAAATTGCATTTTGTAGGGCTATGTTTGTATGGAGTTAATTATGTTATTTTCCTCACCCAAGCATTTAGTTCTACAGTTTAGTTTCTTTTAATATAATATTTTAAATATATTCAAGTTTTCCTTCCAAAAGCTTTGGAATCTGCAACAAATTTGTGCACCAAAAGCCAAAAAGCTTTATAGGTATGCAAATATTTATGTATATATGGATAGATAGTGTATTTATTCTAAATGGAATGAAGAAGTAAATATATTCTGTATTGAGAAAGATCCATAGCCTAGCCCTTCGAGAATTGGTGTAGTTCCATGGTTTTGATAGAGATGTGTTAGTTTGTGCTAGGTAATCAGCCAGCTCAAACTAGCTGTCTCTGCTCTGATTTATTTCACTAGTATAATAAATGTGCTTATGTCTGTGCTGGGGTGCCAGGCCTCAACTTCTCGGGCTCTTCTGAGGAAGGCTGTAAAAGTGTATAGATGTTAGAAAGAACAATAAAGTTAATCCAGAAACTATTCACAGCTCAGACTGCCAGAGACACAATTCATTTACTTCTGGGAGAAAGCACTCCGGAGATCAAAACCAGTCTGCATAAAGTAGTAAACTGTTGAACCCAGGGAACTGGGCTGTTGTGCATTACCCTTGAGACTATGATTTATGAACACAGAGACAATAGTGTCCAACTGCCAGTAGTGTGCATGCATGTTTAATTACTTGCTTCGCTTTTGTGTAATCAAGTATCTTCATGTCCTTTTATTTTACGAAAAGGTGAACCTAAATTGTCTGTTGCCTGTTGACCACATTGTTTGCTATTTTGTATTCTTTTACTAAGCTGGTATGTATCGGTCTCTTCTTGGAAGTAAATAAAGCTAATTCTTTACATGGAAGTTGGGCTGTGCACTCTTTTATAGACTGTTTTTAATTGCCTGTACATCTGCTGTACCCACATAACTGGATATGTAGTACATATATGGTGGAGGGGTAGAGGGTGTTCTCAGTGCCATAATATGTGCCTTCTCCCTCAGTTCCAGGGGGAAAAAAAAAATGGTGATAGCAGACTTGGTTGTATTGACAGCAGCAGTAGCTGCACTGCTTTAAAATTAGCTACTTTGTAACAGGCAGATTTGCACCTCTGCTTTGAAAGTTTATAGTCCTTATATTCTGATGGAAGTTGGTATTATCTTCAGAGGTTTAGTGAATTAGAATACCTTCTGCAAAGGGGTTTGGAGCCTGATGGCTTGTTATCCTGTGATCTCACAATTTACAGACATGTAATTTTTAATTCCTGATTAGTTTATTCCAATCTGATGAAGTACTTACCTTAAATAGGACATGCAGAAAAATAGAACCCAAAATAAAACAATCTTTCCTGTGCTCACTTGACCGGCCTTTCTGAGATGACTTTGTAACAGAACATCAGTGTAAACTGGAAAATGACTATGGTCTAGAAATAGCATTAATATGGAAAAAGATGCACTGTCTACTACCTTGCATTTTCCACAGACCTATTGCGCTGCAATTACAGACTATTTTTGCCTGCCCAGTGTCTGCCTCTGCCTGTGCAGTTCAATATAGTCTACCTTCACTTACTTTCCTAAACTCTTGCAGTCCAGCATCCTTAGCTATTTCTTAGTTTGAGTAATATGCAGCCAAAATCAAATCTGAATTGGTATACTTCATACCTTGTTTGAGACAGAAGAACAAAAAGAATATGAGAACTGGAACAAACAACACTAATCTAAATTATGTGTGCTCATTCTTGTTGTCATGTGCTTTTAGTTAGGCCCCATATTTGTAAGAGTTATGGTAGGTCTTTTCCTATTAAGCATTAGAAATGAAGTAATTAATTTAATTTTCTTAAGTAAAAGGATGTCTAGTAGTAGAAAAAGCTGGTCAGTATCTGAGTGCGATTGAGATTTATTTTTTAAACTGTAGTAATGCATTCTTTGTTTGACTTTACAACCTCTGCTCTGAATTTGCCTTACACGTTTGTTGTAGATATTTCAAAATGTAACTTGTGCTATAACAAAGATAGAATAAAGGGCAGAAATACAGAAGCAAAGCTATTCCTTTCTAGGCACTGCTTAAATAGCTTTAATTAATTAATGTTTCCCTTAGGTATATTATACTGGAACTATTTAATACAGTGGCTGCTGCTTTGTTTAGATATTTTTTATAATAGGTATCAAAAGAGATGAATATGGCATTTGAGGTGTCTGTCAAGGTATTTTTTTCTGACGTTTTTTCCTAGTTACTTGACATTCAGTTTGTTAGGTGAAGTGAGAATGTTTGAGATAACTGTATTAAATGTTTAAAACCTATAAATTAATTTGAGTGATTTGGGCATCTAAGCAATGCAGAAAACACCCAAATATTTTTGAGAACTCAAAACACCCAGACACCGTTAGATTTTGCAATGAACTTTGAGGTTATAATGATATGCCAACAAGGAAACATTTTGTCATTTTAATTTCAATATCTGCTACTACATATTGTCCTGCTATTACCTGAGCATAGTGTTTATTCAGGTCCCATAGTTTTTCTGTTTTCTCAGGGATACACAGAACTGACCAAAAGAACAACATGATTTTGTAACTATATTTATGGAATATGTAATATAAATTAAATACAGGTGGTATTAGAAGCATTTTTGAAAATCAAACCTTGAGTTCAGTACATGATGGAAACCAAAATACTGATAGAAATGGAAACAATTAATTTAATCACTCTCTGTAGTTACTCCCTGTAATTCATTTAACCACTTCAAAAATTTATTCATTATAAGCCATTTACTCAATATAATTCATTTATCCAGCAGTATAATTCATTTGCTACTTTACTCAGCATAATTAAATCTCCTGAATGAATGTATTTGTAAAGATTCACTACCCTTTCATCGAGGCATTAAGATGCCTTGGTTGAGTTGAAAGAAAAATAAAAGTCTTGTCATAAAAATCAGCATCTTCACCAGCAACTTTGGTTGTGTTTATAGCTCATCTTCTGTCTGAGCTGATACTGAAGCTCCCACTCCCAGTATCACTGGAGCATTAGTTGGTCATTTAAGAACTGCAAATGTATTTGCTGTGGCCACAAAGTGTTCTTACATGTCCTTTAAAGACATTGGAAAGCACAGCATACAACTGAGAACAAAGTGATCAATATGGCAGCTCCAGATTGCTTGCTTATCTATGTAGAGATGACTAGTTCCCAGGCTCTGTATGAATGGTGCTGGCTGTGTTGAACATGCTCAACTAAATCACTAGGTGTGGTCAGATAAGCCAGAAAGCAGAGTAAGAAGCTGCTGAGGACAGAGCAAAGTTCAGTGGTTTTTTTGGTTTTGTTTTTCTTCAAACAGTTTCTGTTCTGCGGGTGTCTGTGTTTTGGTGTTTTTTGGTTTTTTTTGGGGTTTTTTTTTTTTGTTTGTTTTTTTTTGTTTTGGTTTTTTTTGGGGTTTTTTTTTTTTGTTTGTTTTTTTTTGTTTTGGTTTTTTTTGGTTTTTTTTGTGGTGTTTTTTGTTTGGTTGTTTGTTTGTTTGGTTGTTCTGTTTTGTTTTGTTTTGAATTCCCTTCCAGGGATGGAAGCAAAGTATGGGATTAGTCTGCAGAAAATTAACATGCTGAAATAATAGCTCCCTTGTCCATGCTGGTTATCTAGAGACCTGACAGTAGCTATCCCAGCTTCAGGGAGGCTGGAAGAAACTGCCCTCTGGGAAAGCAGAGGAAATACCCATCGATAATAAGGCAGTCAAGATACCTATTTTAGATTGCAAAGGTATGACCAAGGATTGGCACTCGCACTGTTCATATAAAATGGATTTAAAGGGAAAATACCTTTTCATGCAGATGATAACTTACACCTTTACTTTATATTTTTGTGATTCTATACCATTAAAGTTCTCAGTGTTTGGTCTGTAACAAAAAATATACATGCACACATTTAAATGGGCTTGTAATAATGTTACATGTCTATGTGATTCTTTCTTGGGACGAGAGTTATTCTATTAAGCAAAAGTAGTGTTAAAAATAGCACTTGACATTGTGAGATCACAAGTTTTACCATACAATTCTATGCAGCTGAGTGCACTCTTTTGGAATATCTCTCTAAGACAGTGTGGGAGGCAGATAAATTCAGTATTTTCTCCGAGTACAAACTGAAGCATAGTTGATGGAGTGAACAGTGCATTGCAAAGCTGTGGTTGCGAATAAATCATCAGGTGAGTGAAGAGGTCCTGATATTGGTAGTCCTTTAGCTTTCAATCAATGCCCAACCAAAAATTCTCTAAAATGATAGTGAGAGAAGAGGTGCTGGTATTGGAAAAACAAAAAAAGGTAAAGAATGGGAACGTATAGTATTTTTCATTTGGCAACATTTGCTAAGAAAAAAAATGGGGAAAAAAAAGGCACACAGAAAAGAACAAATGAAGGGATCAAGAGGAACAGGTAATGGATTGATTTGACAAGTTGGATGGGTTCAAATGCAAGGTGGTAGCATAGCAATGCTCCAGAAGTGTCTTCAGAGAGGAGGCAATGATTGATTTTGCCTCCTGCTTCTTTTCCCATTTTACCCTTTTCCCCATACTCACAGCTGTGTTCTAGTAGCATAGACAAGTGAACAGTAAGAAGTGAATAAAAATCTGTTAAATTTTGGAGTTGGCCAGTAGCAGGACAATAGATGAGAACATGAGTGAAGGGATAAAAAGGGAAAAAAATCTTTTAAATCAGATGATGATGTGTGGTCTTGGAAGCAAAGGAAGATGCAGAAAAATGGACTGGAAGTCATTAGCTCTTGTAAGGTATACGACTTTTTTAAAATACACTTCATCTTTCATTTTTGGCGCTAAGTGAGACTTTAAGCCTAATGTGAACAACTTAGTGAACATACTTTGACATTTTGTTAAAATTATGAAAAAAATGAACTTCTTTCCCCCTAAGATTTTGTGAAACTGAGAAGTCTTTTCTTAGAGCTAAAAGAAAATATAGATTCCATTAAAATTGCATACACTGTAGTGGTCTTTGGATTTGTAATAACTCAAATGTTTTGAGCAAGCTTAGAAGAGAATGGAATTTCATGTCTTTTCCAAATGTACTCAGTTTTGGAAAAACTTTAACACAGAAAAAGGACTATTAAAGCCATTTGCTAATAGGTGCAATAGCTGTTGCCAGGGTATTAATTAAAAATAAAAAAATTTCACATCTGAAAATCCGGTCTTGTACCTTATATACATGAACATTCACATTCATGTCAGTTGATCAAGATACCTTTGCCTCAGTCTTTGTAGTTATGAATTGTAGATATGGGAATAACAATGTAGATATGGGAAGGGGAAGATGAAGTAAAACAATATAAAGCTTTTTTAGTCATTCTGTCTTAGTGACTTTAACTTTTGTTGTATACTAACTGTATGATACTTATGAAGCTTGCTAATGCAGCATTGTCTTAAACTCAAGTTACATTCTAAAAGCTACCATGCAGAGTTGCAGAACTCTTAGTTTCTATTTTTATGCATTTTCATTTCTCAGAATATTCAAAAAAAAGAAAAAATGCAATGTATTTAATTTGGCTGAAAATCAGTTTTGGCTTTGAATTTTTTAAGACTGATTTTTAATCATAGTCACTATTTGGCACAGGTTTTTGCAGTGAAGAACAGTTTGATTTTTTGATTGTTATTATCATGGTGCCATGACCCTGTAGGAGAAAATCAGCTTTCATTTCAGGGGATAAGGATAATCCCTTTTCAACTGAAAATGTAAGAAAAACTTTATATAAATATATGCATCAGTGACAAGAATGGCTAACAATGACAACAGAAACAAAGATGTTTTGGTTTCCTTTGTTCTCCCTTTCCTAATACCTTCCCCCCTTTCCCAGAATAAAACTTCCTAAACCAACAACTTTGAAATATGAAAATAAAATTATGTAGATTATTTTACGTAGTCACAGAACATAGGCAGTGCTGTGCATTTGTTCAATAACTTGCAATCAGAAAAATAATTTATTTTTCTGAGATAGATTGATTTCTAGGCTGTATAATGTGGAAGTTGTTGGGTTCACATTAAATGAAGTTTAATACTTCCAGATTCATACAGCTCTGAGAAGTTAAAATACTGCCAGCTATAAATAGAACTGTATCATTTGCAGTGCTCTTTTGTATTTCACTCACTCCTTTGATATGAAAAGCTGTTACAATTCATTAAATTGGCAGAAAGCATACTCTAAGGATGAAACAAGTTGTGGTTTGAGGTAGGCTAAATTGTAATGGTAATATTTTACTACAGGAAAGCTGCAAGGAGCAAAAAAGAGAAATTCTGCTATTAAAAAGTTATTACCACAAACAATCTTTATGGAGACATCATGCCTTTGATTTAGCAAAGCACAGAACTGGCGTTTTAAGTCTGAAACACCGCTGCAATATTTAACAAAGATAAATGATACTTTGGATGAGATGAGGCGTTTTTTATTGCTTCACACAGCAGCAGCCACAACTTTTTCCACTTACTTTGGTTTATTAATTTTAAAGATGATGACACTTAGGGGCCATAGTTCTCACAGCTCTAGATATGTTTGCTGAATTCTGTAGACCTGGAGGATTTCAAACAAAAAGACAATTATTATCATTTGTATAAGAAACTCCATACCTGTTCTGAGAGTGGCAGATGAATGGTGCCAGTATTGTGCCCTTATGTTCTTAGCATAAAATGCAAACACAGTCTTTTTAAATATTTGTAATACATACAGCTAAGTGAATTACAGTGCTAGATTATTTTTCTTGAATACACGAAAAGGTCAGAAGAATTTTTTTATTGTACTACTTGGTCTTTAATGAATAGGTATTTTGTTCCTTTGAGGATGTAGCCTTAGGCTTTGACAAGAATGGAAACATGATGTGCCATTTACTGCCTGAGATAAACGTGAAATACTTAACATTTAATTTGTATTAATTGATACTATGCCAATAGTAAGAAAAAAGTCACACTCTTCCTTGAGAGAACTGAGAATGCTCAGTGTGCTTTGAATTTGACCTGTGTCCTTGTAATTAGAAAAGGCTTGTAACTGTGGCAACCAAAGTATCTTTTTTTTATTCTTTTTTTGACAACACTAATATGCTGTTGACTTTTCATTCCTGTCTGTTATATTACACAGAAAAGCAGATAATGAGTCATCTAGTTACTTTCTCCACCATAATAGTCCTGTCCTACTGTGTTGCTTTTTACTTTTATTCATTTTTGGTTGTGAATTCAGACTTAGTGAGGTTTAATGTTTTCAGAGAACTCTTGCATGCTGGGCAGGTGTAACTGGAAGTTTCTGGAATGCATGAATACAAGCCACATTTATTTGGGATGCTAGGACCTCAGTGGATATTGGACATGCTGTCAGAGGAGAAGCAAGAGGTGGAAGGACTTGTGATGTGATGAGTACTGATTCTGTGATGGATTTTTGCTCTGTAACAAGGGCTCTTAGAGCATCAGAAACAAAGAGTGACCTGGATTTATTAATTTCTTTCTTTTAGTCCTGAAAATTACTGCCTCCTTCTTCACTCCTTGTTGCTAAAATTGAAAAACTAATTTTCATATTTAGGAAAAATTCAGTCCTATTCTCACCTATGAAGACATTAGTACAAGCAATTATCATGGCAATAGTGACAATGAAGAGGCCACTCCATTGATAAATATAATGGGAACCATATGGAGGAGTAAGAGATAGAGTTTGCAGCTAAAGGTCATTGCCTAGAGAGTTGGGAGTTACTAAAAATGAGTATATTTTTACTGGAACGTTCACTAAATCGTTATTCAGTACTCCCACAAGCAATTATAAGTGTGTAAGAATAGAAATTTCAGTACCTTTTACCTCTTTAGAGGTAAAATACATGTGAAACTGAAAGCAGTTTCTGCTAGTAGGTAGCATTTCCTCAGAGTAGTGTGTGTAATAAATGGATGCTGCCAGACATGCAACAAACAAAATTGTAGTGGGTTTACACTGTCTGAGCAAGGGATGCCCACCAAGCCACTCTCCCACCTTTCCCATTTCCTATCCTTCCTCCACAGAGCAAAAGGGGGAAGGAAAATAAGGTAGAGAAAAGCCTCGTGGGTTAAAACAAGGGCAGTTTAGTTAGAAAGCAAAAGCCAAGCAATGCTGTGTGCGGAAGCAAAGAGAAAAAAAACCTGAAGACTTATTCTCTCCTTCCCATCCCCAGGTGACGTCTGGCCTTCCCTGGGAAGCCGGGCTACAAAACGCACAGCGGTTGCTCTGGAAGACGGAGGAGTAACCCCTCCTCTTTCCTCTTCCTCCTTTGTACCAGTTTTATAGTTGAGCTGACGTCATATGTTATGCAATATCCCTTTGATCAGTTCAGGTCAGCTGTCCTGGTTGTGTTCCCCACAGGCTCCTGCCCCTCTATCCCATTGTGGGGTGAACATTAGAAAGAGCCTTGGTGCTGTGCGAGCACTGCTCAGGGGCAGTCACAACATGGGTGTTACCAGCACCCTTCTAACTCTCAACACAAAGGCACTGCACCAGGAGGGCTGCTATGGGAAAATCTGCTCAGCCAGACCCGATACAAAAATAGATTTCCTATTTTTTTCTTCTCCCCCTGGAGAATTTAAAAGTATTTGTCACTCATCTTCTTATGCTAGAAGACGGCTCATGTTCCTTTTCTTTGCTGTGTGGCATTAGGGCTGTGTTGTAAAGGAAAATGCTAGTTATTCACTGTTATTCAGTAAGTGGAAAAAGAGTAGGGGAACATCTTTAAAAAAAAAAAAAAAGATAAAAAGGATTCCCCTCTAGAAGATCTCTGTCACCCTTACTGACAGAAATGGACATGTCACAGCATAAACACCCTTTTGACTTAGTCAGAATCCCTTGCAGAACAATGCAGTCCTGCTCTATGCAAAAACAAACACTTGTCCCCAAGCATTATATACACAACTTGCTCTCATTACTGTCTACTAGTGTTTGTGCATATATTTTCTGTATACCAGGACAGAGGTGATGGATGAAAAAATGGTGTGAAATGCTCATATTGAAAGAATAAAAGGTTTTCTGGAACCTTCAGTCTTGTCAAAATAGAAATATTCTTCCTAAAACTAGGCAGGATTTTGGTCAGATCTTTTTTGCCAGGCAGGATTTTGAACCTTGTTTGTTCTTTTGGGATTTTGTCAACCTGGATCAATGATACTGGATCCTATAGCTTCCAAGCTTCATGTCTCTGAGTTAAAGCAGATTATGTGCAAGTGGACATTTAGATTTTTCTCTGATATTTTAAGTCTTTTTTTTTTTTTTTTTTTTTTTTCCTCAAAGGGAATCCAAACAATTTTCGAAGTGGCAAAACTATAAAAAGAATTGAACTTTATTCTGCATAGTCCTGATAGGAGCTTCTGGGAGAATGATTTTTCTTCTTTTCTGGATCTTTATGCTTGCTTGCTATTAATAGCCAGTTGCACCTTCTTCCTACTGTTCTTTCCACTGGTGCTGGAAAGCTTTATCTGGTCCCTCAGCCATGCATATGCTGTGGCCATGCCCAAAGACAGCATAATATATGTTGTTATACCCATCGTTACTGCTGTTGGTTGTTGTTCCTTCTACGTTCCTGTGGTAAATTCTCCTCATCTCAACCCACGGGGTTTGTATTTTTCTCCCTTTTCTCCCTCCCGTGCAGGGGTTGGAGGATGAGCGAGCGGCTGTGTGGTCCTCCGCTTCCGCCTAGGGCTGAACCTCCACAATTAGGTAGAGGAGGAAAAACAGAGGCATTACTGGCTGTGTTCCAGCTGTGACCCCTGGTATAACTTTTGCATTTTTGAATAATATAAATGATGACTAATATTTCAGTTGCTTTTACAAAAATCGAAGCTGAATGCAGTGACTAGAGCTACTAATTTCAGACATGTAGAGACCTCATGGTACTTTAGCTAAAGTATTTTACATATTTTAAGTTCATTTGGCTGTTGGGCAAGACAAGTCCCAGTTTCAAGAGTATGTGTACGTTTAATGAAGAATTTGTTTTTAAAAAATGGAAAAAAAAATATTAATTCCATGTGTGGACTTGAGTAAGAAGTGTGCTATTTTCAGAATATTTCTTTTTTAAATCAGCCTCCACTATAAAATAGAGTAGCTAAAACTTGGCTGAACTTTTTGGGTTCATCTTTCAGTGAGTTCCAATTAATAATTTTGTTGCAATTTGAAGTACCACTTTGGGCTACAAAGTAATCCACTCAGCAACACAAGAAACTGTCACACCTCTCAATTTCTTAAAACACTTGTTTTAGTCCATTTCTCCAATTCCTTTTTTACTTTATATTTTAGAAGCAAAAAGGATTTACACAGAATGCTTTATTATTTTCTGAAGACTTTCTTGCAGACTGCAAGGAACTGTTTCAAGCAGGTAACAAAAATGATTTAATCTAGCAAGGTGTTTATAAACCTGATTCATCTTTCAGGCCTGTAGAGTATTGCTGGGATGATGCATTCAGCTTGTCAAAGCTATCGAAGGGCATCTGCCTCTCTGATGGCTAAACAGCTTTTCCATCAACTTAAGTGAACCATCTCAAGATAATCTCTCTGTAAAAAATGCTGTAATCTTTGTTCTCTTGGGGGCTATGAGATTTCCTGTAATAGCATCAAATATAGGGTAAGTTATCTGAGGTAATCTCCGAGAAGGAGTCCAGACTTTCAAATACACTTGTAGATCTCTGGAAGTGATTGGTAAATGTATACAAGTTTCGTATTGACTTGAACGTGAGAAATCACAGTCAAGCTGAAAATGGTTGCCCATGGTTTTACCTTACCCTTTGGTGTCCGGTTTATAGAGTGTGACAAGGCTGTTGAGGCAAGTTTGTGTATTATACCCTTTTTAAATTTCATTTGCCCTGATTTGTAATGCATAATGTCTAGCAGATAAGTGCTTTGGGGGATCAAGAATATCTGTAAAACTTTACCTAAGTATGGTAAAATTAACTTCCTTCAATGGCTGTTAACTCATTTCTTGCAAAGAACAGAGATGCCTGACTTGATCTGCCATAGTACTTAACTCTAAACACATTTAGTGTAGCAGATTATTAGTTTATCTAAAATTTCTTAGTGCCATTAACTTTAATGTTAGCTGAGAATCCCTCCCTGGTGTACTGTGTCAATTTTTAGATTGTTATCTCTCTCATAATACCGATATGTAAAGTTAAAATCATAGTGAGATAAGTCTTCTATATTCAATATGTTAAATTCAGTAGCAAAAGTGTTTATATTGCTTCTGTCTGCCTTTATGATAAAGGCCATAATCAGTAAAGTGTCCACATTCAGGAATACAGTTTATCTTGGCACATGCTGAATTTTAGCTGCATCATGTTTAAATTCTACTGTCTTTTTTTTTTAAAGTTGATATAAGGATACTTTCACATACAAAAGAATGATTATATCTGCATTTCCAGTGTGAATTATAGTTTTTAGAATTTATTTTCATAACAGCTTAGTGATGAATACTGATTGGTACAGTTATGCTAGAATAACCAAACAGCTGGAAACCTCAACAGTTGATAATGCTGCTTATTTTTAATGGTTTCAATCTCATTTCTTTGTGTATCTTTTATAACTATGGGTCACGTTGTGGAATTTCTATTTAAACAGCACTTGGAGGTATGAAAGAAAAATGGAAAAAGAACCTGTGAAAACTGCATGAATTAGGGGGAAAAATTCTAGAAGGCCATATTTTGGTGATTTAAGAACTTACGTATTTGGAATTATATATTCTTTTATTATCTTAGAAGTAATTATGAATTTACTTATTTTAGTCTTTGAATCATTTTAAGATTGTCTGAATGCTCTGTATTCATCCTTCTGTGGAATACAAAAATATACATTTATATCTATTCCAGCTAGCAGCATAAAATGGAAGTTAGTCAGTAAAGAATAGTAGGAAACACAGAGAAAATAAGGTGTGATATTAGTTATGTCTTTTGTAATTACGGTAGGTGATATATAGCTCTTATGAGAACTTTGCAGTGTTGGCTGAAAACAGCATGCCATCATTCATCCCTGAATGCAATATAACTTCAAAGTCCTTTGGCAGCAGAGTGTTTGCTACTTAGATTCAGTGAAGAGTTTATTCTCTGCAGCTCAATCTTGTGCAGGAGAGCCACTGTGGGACATGAGTGTAGCATCACTGGAAATTGCGTGCTGCTCAGCCCATCTCAGCAGATTTCTGGAATTCAGTGGCTCTTGTCTTCAAGATCTTTCCCACTTGTAAGGCATATTTTTCCAAGTCTCCCTGTCAGTGAGAGACTAGGCCTGTCTTGAGTATTTTTCCTTGTTTTTTCCTTGTTTTTTTCAGTTCTTTGAAGATCAGCAGTGACCATGGACTACAGGTTAAATAACTTGTGATGCATTAGTCTCCTCACTCTGGGGCACACATAACCTTAGTTAAACCACTACTGGTAAACATCCCATGAACCTATTTAGTTTCATGGCAACCCACAAAGAAGATTCAGTGGCTGTCCTGTGTCAGTGTGTCAAGTATCTGTACAGTTAGATCCTTCCCCTAGCTATGAATTTGAGGGGGCTGGTGGAATGCCAGGCCACAGCAATGTTTTCTGCCTCCCAATACTGTGAGCAGAAAAAGAGAAAATGGGCTTTTTTTTTTTTTCTTTTTTTTTTTGCTTTAAAATTATCCTCAAATACAAGAAAGCTGGCATTGTTGGTTGTCTTAAAGAGAAAAACTGATTCTTACTGCATTTCCCCAAATTTCCATTGTTCATTTTAATCTGACTTGTGCTAGGTCTCCTGAAGTGAAGTGCTCAAAGTAGGGTAAAGTACTTGTGGCCTTACTAGGTCCAGGAATGATGAGCATCCACAAATGTTCATTATAGTGAGTGTCCTGTGAGTATGGGATATCTGACTTAAACCCCCTGAACTTCCATCTGCTCTCTATTTTGTTCTGTGTTGCCTATATCAAGAACATAGGCTACTAACCTGATAGCTACCTGGGGAGACCTAAAACAAAGGATGTGAAGAATTTCATACATCTGTAAGAGGGTGTATTGTGTATATGTCATAAACATCTGTGATTTTTTTTTTTAATTGCAGTACTGATCCTTTCTAAAAAGTAATAAGTATTTGCACAAATAGACTCTTCTAGTGAATCTTTTTTTTACTTCAAGTAGCAAAAGCTGTAGAAGCTTTCAGTTCAGTTACTGATGAGCCATATATGACAGATAGCCCAGCTGTTCCTCACTAGGCAGTTTTTAATTCCCTCCTCTTAGAATATTTCACAGCTAACTATAATATTTCCAAGCTGATCACTTTCAGAGCCTGCCTGATGAAGCCTGCCCGTCTGCCGTAGGTATGACCATCACTCAGTCCTGCAGAAAATGATAGACCTAGGAGAACAGTAATCTAAATACATATTCTAATACATAATATTTTAATTATTTTTAAATACATACTCTAAATATGTAATATTAATCTATTTATGAAACATCTAATGGTAGTCTGATGTTGCCATATTCTTAGGTTGGGTAATATTAAGCATGTAGATTAGTGGCCATCAATATGGAGAGGATGTCAATTGTGCCTCCATTTGTAGATGCTCTTGCTGGCAGTTGGTATTGGGCTATAAGCATATGTGAATGGGACTGTAGAAAGTTCCTTCTCAAAAGATAACTTTGATTGTGAGGAGTTGTTCCACAAAAGTAATACTGGAGATGGGACTGGAGTTTTGAAAAATACATTCCTGAGGTCTGTAACATGTACAGATATGTTTTCAGTTTAAAAATCAGTGAGAACTCCTTGGGTTCAGTTATACCATTAAGCAAATTGGGTGGACTGTCTTTAGTTGACAAATTACTTTTTGAAACAGATTATCTTTGAGTTGTGTTTCTTAGCCTGAAGTTTTGCAGTTTAAGTTGGTAGAGAGTTTATGAGGCTGAACAACAAGCTTGTAAAGACTGAGGTGTTGAAATGAGAATTGCTGGCACATTAGCACATCAAAGGTGAAAAACGAGGGCGTTTCTACTAAATATGTCAGACTTTAGTGTTATTGAATATGATAGTTAACACTTGATACTAATAATTTCCTTAGCTGAAAATAAATCTCTACTTTCCTGGGTTTTATTTTTGTTATTCTTACAACTTGTTAGAACCCAGTGGCAGTCTTTTGAACCAGCAAATTTACTTTTGCCTTGTGGTATCTGATACCAGTCTGGCCTTGCCTTCTGCAAGAACATTTGAAATTGCTGGCTGTGAGCGACACTACTGAGAATCGGTACTTCTCCTGAATTGTTTGACCACAGACCAGTAGTATTTACCTTTCATAATCTTTACTCTCTGTTAAAATGAGACTAGCATTAACTCTGTGGGCTTGTAGACTTGCAGATATAAAAGTGAATAGCATTTCATGTTCCCTACATTAAGTATTCTTATGCCATTGCAGTGTTACAGGGGATTCTCAAAGCCTGCGTTCTGAGGTGAGCTTTGTTGCTCATTTGCAGGACCTGTGTAAGATACATATTGCACATGGTAGTTATTTCTGTGTGGCTTTATATACAAAGTGAAATAATATGCTTTTCTTCTGTCTTAATTGGCGTAATACCAATGATTTTTATATGCCACTTTGAAAACAAAAATGAGGGACACTTAGAAAAGTCCTTGGATCCTCAGGTTACATACATATCTAAAATAAAAGCTGTTTAGAAAACAAATGTTTTATAATAATGTCACTAGATTTAGTAGCTGGGTTTTCCTTTCATTAGTGATGTTTCAGGTGACAGCATGTTACTGGATTGTGTTAGTACTGTTGAAAACATATATGGTATGTCATTAATGTTTTTACTGTTTGCAGTTTGGTTTTGACAGCACAGTTTATCATTAAGTATCTGGTAATGAACCATTGAAAACACAGCAGTGAAAGGAGTAAATGCAAATATCTCTGCAATGAAAGCAAAATGCATTTTTAGCTTCTGTAAAATCTTTGCTGTCTGTGCAGAGTCCTCTTTCAATCATTCTAAATGTACCATTAAGTAGCACTCAGGGGCAAAACTGGAAGAAGTGGTACTGCAAGTGTTCCTGAATGTGAAAATAGCTCTAATATTTCAGCACCTGCCATGCTATCATAATAGCTGTATCTCCATTCACATGGGTCACTTACCTTTTCAGAAGTACAGACCTCAGTATTTTAAAGAATAAAATTATTCTCCTGGATTGTCAAAGATGTCAGTTTTAGGTACCTTTGAAAATGTAGTATAATTGTGTGGAAAATATAGATTGAAGCATCTAGTGGTCATCCACCTTAATCTCATTAAGACCCTGTTTCTGAAAACAAAATTATTTGGTTGAAGCAAAGCTTTAATCAGTCTTCAACTTAACAGTTCATTGCATCAGTTTTTCAACAGTGTGTTCTTAATTCCTGTACTGCAGTGCACATCACCTGATGCGGGGGTGTGTTTGGAGGGGGGGAAAAAAGACTTAAAAAAATCTGCTAGGTAGGAGGATGAAGCAAAGTGCTGGCAGCAGCAACAGTTTAATTTTTAGGAGTGTCTAGGCACTGTTGTCCCCCACAGACACCTCTAGTATTTGGTGATACTCAGTTGTTTATGCACTTTGTGGCTTGTTCAGGAGGAGACAGACAGCAGAGCTGTTCTTGTCTTCTCGCAAAGACATTTTCCAGCATCTTAGCAGGCTTTCCAAACAGTTTATACAAAAGACAGTTCTTGGCTTCATTAAGATTATGAAACATACAATAAATTAAATAATGTGGTCCTGGTCTTCAACTCTGTGAATTACTAAAACAGGAGTTATGCTGGGGTACCCTGAGCAAGGACGTGACTCAAGATATCTGGAGAAGAGCCATACAGCTTTTCTACAAAACAAATTGAGATGTGGTGAATAGAAAACAAACAAACAAACAAACAAACAAACCGACAAACCAGTCACAGAATAAAGTAACTCCAGGCGTCAAATTTTAAATGGGATGACGAGTACTTCATGACATGCATCCTCAGGGGCACCAACTAAAAAATGCTAAAGAATACTCCTATGAGAGATGTTTTTCTACTTGCATCAATAATGGCATCATAGTTCTACCAGAGGAAGGAACCAGAAGATCGGTTCACAATGTTGGTGTGAGTGAAAACCCAGGAAATGGATATTGTTTCTAGGAGAGCATCTAGAGGGCAAGCAACCAATTCTGCTCTGTATTCGATAAGTTATAATCTTTAGGCACTGAGTGAAAATTGGGTTTTAATAGTTTTACACGTTCCTGTCAGTTTCATCTAAGCACTTTCAGATGTCACCATTCTCCCACAGGTCACAGATTTGAATTTGACAAATAAGTCTAATTTAGGTCATTTAGTGTATAATCCACTAAACCAACACAGGGCTGGTAAATTTCAACTCCATATTGATGGAATAAAAATGCGTATTAAACTCTTTGGCTTTCAGAGGAAAGAGAAGTTTCTGCCTCCAGATGGTCCTGAACTAATGTCATGATATTGGAAATTATGTCAGTGGATTGACTAGCAAAGACAGGGATAAATCAGATGAACATATGACAACAAAATAAGCAGTCCTATAATAATAAGTGAATTCTCTGTGAGAAATCACTGTCACACCTCATGCACTCAAACAGATTTCAGTATTGTAATCTATTATGCAACTGCAAAAGTTCTTCCGTCCACACCAATACTTAGAAATAACTTTCATGGGTTCCTTAATTCTATTTAGAGTTTTGTTGTGACTGGTCATCACTTTACACATTTTCAAGTCATAGCCATAGAACCGCAAACAAGAATGTATATACAAAAATTATGCATCTGAAAGTCTAAATACTTGAACAACACTTCATATAAATCTTTATGCTTTGTCTCATTTTTAAGTCTTATAAGACTTTCATTATAAGTAATTAGATCTTTTAAGACAGAGATTCCCATATATGTTCAGAAAACCCCATCAAGAATTAAAGGCTGCTTGAATGCTCTAACAGCTATAGTTTGTGACCCACTAGCTAGATCAGCCCTGAAGATCTCATTTACTTAGTCATCTCCCAGGTTCCTGCTTGGGTAGCTCATCTGATTTTGGTAGAATTTCACCAGTGTGGGGGGGAAATCAATGGAATTATTGGATCAGGGTGATAGTAGTGCATGTATCCTGGTTTGAGCCAGAACATAACCGCTGCTGTTCAGTGATTTTACTTTTCAGCTAAGCTTCTTCTAAATAACTGGACTTTCTGAAATTAATGGCATACTTTCGCAGACAGTGTCTGCTTCTAGCAGGGATAACATTTGGTGTTCATAGTTCATGTGTAGAAAGGCTCTTGATTAAACTTACTCCTATAGAGAGCAAGGTCACTGGTAAATCTTGTGTGCTTTGTTAAGGGTGCAGAAAGCAAAGGCTGCACCTGCAGGGAGAAGCGGACAGGTCAGGTGACCCTAAACTGACCAGTGAGGTATTCCATCCCATATACACCTTATTCATTTTAAAGCTGAGGGATCATGAGGATAGAGCTGTCTACTTCAGTGGCTGGTGTCTGAGGAGGACTCTGTGTTGCCTTTGATCGCAATCCGTGAGCTCCAGAAACCACCTCCAGAATCTGGATTCTGTCTGCTGCTGAGTCCAGTCTGGGACTTCCTCAGTGCCTGCTCCACAGCATCAGTGATGATGGGGACCATTCAGGAGTGCTTGGGTTTAATACTGGTTTTGTATATAATTGTATGTATTTAATTTTCTTCTTTGTATTAGTTTCATTCAAGCTGGTTTAGTTTTCCTTTCCAAACCATAAGTCTCTCTCCATTATTCCCTTTCTCTTCTGTTTCTGGGACGGAAGAGGAGTTAACAGAGAGTGTCTGTCATTTGTCTAGTGGCTGGCCAAGCCTTAATCCCTGACAGCATGCAAGCACCTAGGGATCTTAGGTTCTGGAAAGTTCTTGATTGGTGCAGCTCCCATCATTAACTTTTTGAGTCTGGTATAAACTTGACCCAAAGTGTGTTGGAGGTGGAGATTTTACATTGAGTTCAGGGGATGCTAGAACAGAATGCAAAGCACCCTGCTCAGAAAAGTATGTGAAATTGTATTAGAAAGTGAGTAGGCCTGGTGAAAGTGTTAGATATTTGTTTTCCTCGTGTGAAACTCAAAGCAACTTTCCCTTCCATGATTCAGTTTGTGAATGAACTGTGACACATACTTTCTGATTAGTACTACTGAGACAGTTACCACCTGTGTGTTTTGGTGGAAGTTTGCTACTGCTGTAGATTCTTTGTGAGATGAACCTTTGACTTAGCTTACTACAGCTGCTGTATTTCTCTTGACAGCTTTGCTTCATATGTTATTATTCTGCACCCATGCATTCCTTGCCTTCCCTCTCCTCTTACAGTACTGTGGCAAGACAAGATATATCGTCAGTCCAGAAACACACTGTATCTCCAGATATAAAACAATGTTTGTTCTTTTTCTGGTTGAAATACAAAACCTCAGTTAATAGAATGGACTCTCTGAAAAGTGATGTACACTTACATTTTCAGTACCCAACAATGGTGAAATACAACATCCCCCAAAACTGACATGTAAATACCCTGTGAATTGATATCTTGCTGATAAAAGTACAAATACAATCAAAGGGAGTTGAAGCGTATGTTCTTGTCCTCTGTTGCAAAATTGTCTCAAAAAATCAGAAATAAATATGAATATTAGTTAACATGATATTCCTTAATGCTATAGTAAGACAAAGATCTAGGTACGTCTTCTAATGGTAACTGCTCATTATGGTTCTGTTATGAAGTGCTGGGTTTTAAACCCCCAGCCCTGAATCAGGGTTGACATATGGATGATGTCCACAACCAGGCAGGAAAGACCATCCTGATTGGTTTTCACCCAAGGTCTGGCCAGCCTTAGGTGGGAACTCATTAGGAGATCAGCACCAGGTGCCCTGCCTTTGTCATTAGCATCCATTGTTCCACCTCCAAGTTAACAGCATAAAGGCTGGCTTTGCCTGCAGTGGTGTTGGGGGGAGGCTTGTCTAGTCTATGTGGTGAGTAGACTATGTAGGATTTTCAGTTATTGGAAGGGGTTCTTCAGCTGTTCATTGTAGGCAGAGCCCCCAGTGATGGTGAGGCATTAATATGATTAGGAGTAGAGGGAGGAGTATATCCATAACAATTACACCATTTTATCATCATGGCTGTACAACTGGAACAGGACTGGTTGCCTGGTTCCTTGGTTGATTTGCTCCTGTCTTCCATTTGTTTTGCACTGAGTGAGTGGATCAGACTCATATACCTTCTATATGATTTAGAATGGGAGGGAGGGATCTGGATTGTCTGCTCTCTGTTAGTGAAAGAATCCCTCCAGTTGGGTTATGTGGTCAGCAAAAGATGGTACTGTGTCAGTGAAGAATTCCCAGGGTAGGAATTGTGTTGAGTCCTGCAAAATAACTTTTTTTTTTTTTTTTCAACTTACAGCTTCAGTTAGATTTTTCTGAACACTTTTGTAAGAGTTTTGCCTACACAGCCTGAATTATCACTGTCTTTCAACAGTATTGCATTGCATATGAAGTTCTCCTTGCTGTTAAGTACTGAGTGGGCACATGCTCTTTTAGTTTAAAGATGTGTGTAGACTCTGATCCAGAGGAAATAATGTAGTTTAGTTGTTATAAGAACTATTTTTCTGTCTTTTGTAAAATTGTGAACATGAGGAGAATGATTTTTTTGTTTAAATCCCATATGTTTCAAAGTTATGTGTATGAAGAGCAGCTTAGATACAATTTCAAAAATGGAAAAAAAGTCTTTATGGGATAGATACTCTTATCAAATTTCTGGTCTTGAGATTTGCAACAATGTGGTTGCTTACTGTTGGGTGCTCCCCTTTGGTTTCTTTGGTTTGCTCCAGTTTTACACTTGCTGTTATTACTCAGGCACTAAAGTGAGTGTCAGGCCAACAGGCGTAAAAACCAAAGACGAATGTGTTGGGTTGATACAGATGCTCCACTAGTAAGGTGGAGTTATAATCTTCTGTATGATAGTCCATTTGTAGCCACAGCTCCATTTCAAAGCACAGGAACTGTGAGAATTGAACAATCTGCTTTTCCTGACCATATGCAGTAACCCAGTCCTTCATTTTCTTTTTTCTTTCTTTATTAGGAAATAGTTTTAGTTTTCATAGACTTGTCAGGGTTGAAAGGGACTCGAAAGATCATCTAGTTCCAACTACCCTGCCATAGGCAGGAACATATCCCAGTAATTTTTGTTTTGTTTTTGTAATTAGTGTAATCACTAGTAAGAAATGCATGGATATGTATGATAAGGTCAGTATTCCAGGAATTGTAGGAGCAGTACGTGGTAGGGTTGTAGTGATTATAGCACAAGTGGAAACAAGCGTGCCACAGAAGATTTGTGTTTAGTCAGCTTCTGGTATGTAATTAAACTATGAAATGTCAAATACTTAAATCATATTATATTCTTTCATAGTGTGGCAAATTGGATTATCAAATGACTTTAATTTGGATTATGCTCACTAGAAGCTAGTTAAAGTAGATAAAGATTAACTTTTTTTTATATATGTCTACTTTATATTTGTGTACTTTCCATCCACTTTATTTAAACCCTGTTTACAAATATTGTCATCTAAAATATTTAGGAAAACAGTATTAGAGCAGTACTTTCTGATTCAAGTTGAATTTAGTTAAATGGAAACTAAGTTTCAAATAAAACATACATCTATTCCACAGTTTGTTACTAGTCATGAAGCCCAAGCATTTAGTTCACATCAAAAACAGGTGATGCCTTGCTCTACACTTTACTATTTGAATTGCATTTTTCAAATATCAGATCTGGAAGTTTTTCTTTAATCCAGAATAATTTTATGAATTGGTTGAATATATACATTTAGAATACATTTTTAAAGAAGTATGCACTTATGACAAAATTCAATTAACCTACTACCTTTAGCAGAACCTATATGACCTCTTTTTAAATGCTTCCTTTTAATGTACTCACTTTATGTATGTGTTGTGAGTGTGCTTCAGCTGGAATGTCTGCTGCTTTCTGAAGCAGAAATTACCACAAATCTGTTAAGTAAGGTTGGAGAAAAAAAAAAAACAAACACCCAAGAAAATCAAGTTAAAGTTATCGATATAAATAATTGATATCTTAGTGTAAGTTATAATACTCTTTTCAGTATAAAAATAAGTCAAATCTATTAGACAAAAATAATGTTTGAATCTTGGTGGTTCTAGGTAAAACCTGGAACATTATGGAATATTGAAGTTGCATCTATACTCAAACTGCTGCCAGGTGCCAAATAGTTATCTGCATTATTTGTTGCTAGATTGGTTCTTGGCATAGTTTAAGCCTAGGCCAGTACTCCTGTTCTGTCCCAGTTAGAAGTGTAGCACAGGGAGCAGCAGAGCAGCGTGTGCCCAGGTAGAAGGTCAAAAGAGCAAGAGGAAGAAGAGGAAGAGAAGAGAGAGAGGCGTGCCTTTCTCCCCTTTTTATAGACCTTGGCAGGAAGTCCCAAAGACAGGAAAAAGGGGAGTGGGAATAGGACAGGTGTACGCCCCTTTCATTCAGGCTTGTACCTGGTTTAGGGTTTCAGATCTCCACCCACCAGGGGCAGCAGGTTTCAAACCATTACAACTCCTTAAAAAATGTTCAGATGTGGCTCCAAAGTTTATATATTCAAAAAACTGATGCTGTAAAAAATGCAGGCATTGCTGTTCCTGTTTGTCAGGGGTGGGAAAACGAGAGACAAAGGGGGAAAGAATTTAGCAATTCTGCAGATTATTCACCTTCCTGATTTATTTAATAAGACAGAAATAGCTTTAGATAGCCAGTGCATGTCTGTAGCTCCAATAACAGTTGTTCTGATTGCACAAGCACTGCATTACAGTTATGTTCTGGATTCTTAGAATGAAAGTATGCTTGTGCTTACTTAAAGAAAGACATGAATTCTGAGGTCTGTCCAAAGAATGGTTTCTCTATTTCTCACTAATCAGTATTTAACAAAAGAGATATGGAATGTAGTGAAAGAGCACACCTCCAAATCCGAGAAAGTTGGTGATGAAAAAAAGAAGAGTGGTTATAGTTGGGCTTTTAATTGTGTAGATGCTTACATGGCAGCTAAATAGATCAGAGCTTTGACCTTAGGGGAGACTCAGATACCCAAGCCTCACTTCAGATATGTATGTTTTCTTTTTGAGGAATTGTATGTGTGGACTGGATTTTTAAATATCCTGTGCAGTCTTTCCCCTTAAGTGAGAGAATTGTGAGCAGTACTCACATCAAGACCTATTAGATGAACCTTGCTTGAAAGTCTTGCTCATCAGGTAATATGAGGATGTGTCTGCTAAAACAGATAGGAGAATGTCTCAAGGATAAAGCTTTATTGATGCAACTCCTTAGAAAACTATTCTTTAATCAGAACTTCATTAGAGCATCTTTTTAATGTCTGTCAATAATTTTAATGCTGTTTTTAAGCCAGTGCATATTTTCTGGTTTTATTTCTCATACTTTCTCCAAGTATTCAGTTGTTAGCGCACTGTGAATCAATATGCAGCTTTTCAAAAGAGAAAGTGTTCAGCTAAACTAAGACTATATTGAGAAGTGGTGACTCTGCCATTTCCTTCTGTAGGAAGAAGAGAATGAACATTGTTGCCCTAAGAGCAGCAATGGAGGAGTTCTTATATTTCTTTGGTGATGGAAAACAATCATACATTGAACCTCTTTTTGGATTGTGTTCACCTTCATCATACACTTCCGTCTACTTGTTTCCCCTTTGACATATTTGCACCTTGAAGGGAATACATTCTGTAAGTATTTGAATTTACCTGTTGCAGCTTGAGTATAGATGTGCATCTAAACTCATCTAGCATCCCAAATTTTGGGGCACAAGTAAGTATTTAGATGAGGGCTTTGACCAAATATTAAAGCATTACTGGGAGTAGTTTAACATCTGTGCTACTCTTAAATACTCCACTTGAATCTGCAACCATATGTCCAAAAATGTTTTGTGGGTATGCAAGGGTATGTACACCATGCTATTTAGTACATTTTTGGATCTGTGCTTCACTGAATAACATGGAAAAAACTAAGTGACTGTAGTAGTGTTTAACCCTGTTTTAGTCTACTTCTCTGTATAGCCCTTAGCAGGGGTGGATATAGGATTGCTTGGCATCTGGTTTTATTGTAGATGATCCGATTCTTCAGTAGAAATATTCCTTGCCAGCTTTACAGCCCAAGTAATGCGATCTGTGTGCTTACCTTCCCCACTCTCTTCTGCAGCATCGAAGGATATAACTTGAGATTGAGTGAATAGAAAGTCTGATCTGGAAAATGCTGTCCATCGAAACTGTCAGAACTGGCATGATCCTGTGACAATGAAATAAAAATTCTCTGGAATCTAGTAATTTTGAATATTCTTAGGTAGGTTGTTCTGCATAACAGCACCAGTTTTACCTTGCTCTTCTTGTGGCTATGGCTATAAATTCAAGAGGCTGCGTCACCTGCTCTTCTCTGATCAGATTTTGAGCTTCAATTTGCTGTCTTGAGCTGCTTGACAGAAAAAGCAATAACTGTTTTTGGGGAGAATGAGGAGACTTAGATTTTTTTTTTTCTTTTTTTTTTCTCCCTGACACTTACACAGATTTTTCTTTCCCTGGCAAACTGTTTTCTTATATGTGCTGCTAAAGAACAGTTTTTTTTAAAACATAGTGACTCCCTCTATTAGATCCATTTCCTTCATACATTTGTGGGTTATCAACTGAGGCACTTACAGGTCTGTAAATATTATCTATGGCATTAATAAACATGGTAATTTTTCCCCTGAATCAGGCATTTTATATTCACCAAAGGTCTTGCAGGTAGATTTATTCCATACAAATTGTTTACATGTTTTGTGATATTACCTAGTCAAACATTCTGCTTGATAACAGATCTAAGTTTTGTCGTTTGCTTTCAATGTGTTTCCTTTTTTTGTGAATTATCAGTTTTCCTCCCTAATGGTTCTCTAAAGACTTTAAATTATCTGTCAATATATCTTTGCAAAATGTCAAGTGGAAATTTTAAGATTATTAAATAAGATTATTGTTATGACACAGTCACATGCCTCACCTTTAAGTGACAACATAAATAGCCTTAATGTACACTGTCACGATTCAACGTTGCACTACAGTAACTTCTGCAACAAAAGTTCTTTGCAACTTTAAGTCATCTAAAATGTCTTTTTGGTAATGTTTTTTTCTAACTTACTGCTGCTGGAAATTCAGTCGTTTGCAGAGACTATATGAAAAGATCTGTCTTGATACTAGGACAATAAAACTTGAAAGTCTAAGTAAACTCTACAGAGATCAAATTGCATTTTCCCACCCCAGTCCATCAGTTAAATTTCTTGGTGTGCAAAATCCTTCTGGGTACCTACTTGTTATTTACAAAGCAGTTCTAAAAACAATGCTGTTGTCAACAATAGAAGTATATGGCTTGTGAGATAAACTTATTTCAGCAAATTTAAATTTTGAATATCTCAGTTTCTTTTCAGAAGCTAGTATTGCTACAGGTGGCTGTTTAATATTGGAACACCCTTCAGGTGTTCCTCCATTAATACAGACAGCAAAGGGCCAGCATTAATAATAATTTATGGGGATAATTATTCTCATGGTGGTGGTTTTTTTTTTGTGGGTTTGATTTTGGGTTTTCTTTTTCCTTGCACAGACACCTGAACTGGTGTATAGGATTTATGCCTGGCTTTGTCCGTAGTATGAATTCACACACCTTAACCAGAATTTTCCTTTACACTCAAGTAAGTCTTCTTAGTGTTCCAGACTCAAAAAACTATATGTAAAGTGAAAAGTAGGTCAGAGAGAGAACAGTCTTTTAAGCTCTGGACTACTGCTGAAGCCCACAGTATTATTTGGTGCACCTGAAGCACTTGAATCTTCTTCTGTAAAGGAGCTTCTTTTGAGAGAATGAAAATGCAAGTCACATTCAGCTTACAAGGGGGAATCCGACATGGTAAAAACATCAATGTTTTCAAAAATGCTCTAAGAGAAAACATTGGTTATATATTCTAGGCTTGGGGAACTGTGAAGCAAGAAGCTGTGTTGAAAAGCTGTACATAGTTAGTATTACTGAAAATGTTGATGAAGTGATATGTGGGGAAGGATGGAAGCTTGAACAGCAGCTGAAAAGGAAAAAAGGAGGTGTTTTTTTTTTCTGTGTTTAGTTTGGGCAGAAAATATGTAGCACAGTATATGGTAAAATGTATGGAATATTAACAAAGTACCTATTATCTGATGGTAAATATGGAGCAAATGCTCAGACAAAGTTATCACAAATGTGTATCTATTTCAGTATAGACTCAACATTGTTTGAATTTATGTACTTCAGATAGCATTATTCTCACCCTTGCTATTGATGAAAATCAGCATTTCAGGCTTCATGTGAGAGCTGCATATGTAATTTAGTGTCACTTAGACATTTAGCATTTGTGAAGTACAAACCCATACTTCATGTAGTTCTCCCCAGGTAAACATCAATGCTATAGAGGTGGCATTCACATTGTCTATGTATACAATTTGGAAGGTGGGCTTGATTCTTTATTTTCTGTGCAGGTTAGGAACCTTCAGCTCCCAACTTCCTGTGTCCTCCAGCTTGAGGTGTGAGTTTTGACCTGATATGTCTGCTTACCTCTGTTGTACCATATGATGTTTTTCAGATGCTGCTGTTTTTTAGCTCTGGTTAAGTCAGCTGATTCTCAAGCATGTGGTAAGAAAGTGTTTCTAGTGGTGGTAAGGTTGGAACTCCAAACTTCTGTTGTCTGTTTTAATTCTCTTTCCTTACCAAAGTACCACCCCCAGGTTCTGCTGCCCTTGAAATTAAGAAGTAGAGGTGAAAGAGTTGTTTTCTTTCCTTTGGGGAAAGAGGTGGGTGGAGGAGGAATTCTCAACATTTCACTTTTTCCCTATTTCTGATACATGGCTCATCTCAGGGAAGTTTAGTTGATCTAAATGATTGTCAATTTGGGTTTGTTTTGTGAACAGAGATAGAAGAAAGTGTTACATGTGGATTATACTTTCAGTTATTACTGAAATCCCTGTTCTTCATTCATCCTATCTGTCCCAGCAGCATGAGTTTGTGTGTAGAGTAAGACAAATTTCCTCATGCACATTAGCGACACCACTTGGTTGTGTAGGGATGAGGTGAGGAAGGCCAAGGCACAGCTGGAGCTGAACTTGGCGAGAGATGCAAAGGAAAACAGGAAGGGCTTCTATAGGTACATTAACCAGACAAGGAAGGCTAAACAAGGCATCCCCTCCCTAAAGAACAGCAATGGAGAATTAGTAACAACAGATGAGGAGAAGGCTGAGGTCCTGAACAAGTTTGTTTTTTTTTTTTATCGGTCTTCAATGGCAACTTCTCACAGCTCTCAAGAGGATGGCCCACGAGACAAGGAACAGCAGGACAAAGCCCCTCCCACAGTCAGTGAGGACAAGGTTCTTAAATGTCTGAGGAACCTTAACATTCACAAGTCCATGGGGCCTGATGAGATGCACCCCATCTCATCAAGGAACTGTCTGATGCAGTTGCCAAGTCATAATATTTGAAAAGTCCTGGCAGTCAGGCAAAGTCCCTAGTGACTGGAAGAAGGGAAACATCACCCTTATTTTAAAAAAGGGTAAAAAGGAAGACCCTGGGAACTACCACCCTGTCAGCCTCACCTCTGTGCCTGAGAAGATCATGGAAAAAATCTTCCTAGAAGACATATTAAGGCACATGGAGGACAGGAAGGTGTTCTGCCAATGACCAGGCCTAACAGGAATGACACAACCAGCAGGAAGATGAACCAGTAAGTGGACTGTATTGAATACAAAAAGGACATTTCATGAATGATCACTGGGGGTACAAACAAGTCAATTAGTTCACATACAACTGACATTACCCCCAATGATCCCAAAAAATACAAAACCCAACCAACAATAGGTGGTACAAGCAAAGAACAAAGGTTTCCTATGGATGGAATGGGAAACAGCCAGATCTGGTGGGTTGGCAGGTGGTGACCCCTATGCCCACCCCTTTTCCAGATTAACTCCAGAGTGATCCCCTGCAGCAGTCACAGCAGAGATAAACTGTTCATTTTGCTCGAGTCTAGCATGGGTTTGGCTCTCAGGAAACTCCCCCCTGAGGTGAATAGTGATACTGGTCATGAGCATGGGAACAGTCAGAATATTCCCATGGAAGTGCTGCACCTCTCAGGGTGTCAAAGGTTGTATCTAGAGATGTGGAGGGTCCTGAGGCTGACACAGCCTTTCCCAGGTGGAGGAGCAGGCTGAGGCTTACCCTCTGATGGGCTCCTGAGGTGGATCTGCCTTCTTAGGCTTCCCAGCAGACATAAGACATCTGCAGGAAGATGAGGATTCTGCATGTCTATGGAGAGGAGAAACTGAGCTGTAGCTTTCAAGATATGGTCGATGCAGTTGCAAAGTCACTGTCCATAATATTTGAAAAGTTCTGGCAGTCAGGTGAGGTCTCCAGTGACTGGTAGAAAGGAAACATCACCCCCATTTTTAAAAAGGGTAGAAAGGAAGATCTACCTGGGAACTACTGCCCTGTCAGCCTCACCTCTGTGCCTGGGCAGATCACGGAACAGATGTTCCAAGAAGAAAAACTAAGGCACATGGAGGACAGGGATTCAGGAGAGTCAGCACAGCTTTACCAGGGGCAAGTCCTGCCTGACCAGTCTGGTGGCTTTCTATAATGATGTAACTGCATTAGTGGACAAAGGAAGAGCTGTGGGCATCATCTATCTTGACTTCTCCAAGGCCTTTGACATTGTCCTCTATAAAATCCTGCTTGAGGGGTTTGATGGGTGGACTGCTCAGTGGAT